>NC_139607.1:89462885-89626969 GCF_964270895.1 Podarcis filfolensis | reverse complement strand
GCTTCGCATTGCTTTCGCTGAAGCCTGGAGAGCGAGAGGGGTCGGTGCTCACTGACCCCTCTCACTCTCCAGGCTTCAGGGATAGCCGCCTGAAGCCTTCGGAGCGCAGCACAAGTTCCCACTGTGCTCCGCAGGCTTTGGGTTCCTTTTGCTGAAGCCGGGAGAGCAAGACTCTCCTGGCTTCAGCAGAGAGGGAGAGCTGCGCAGCGCCTCTTCAGCAAAGCCGGAGGAGAAATGGAAGGGGCTCCGTTTCTCCTGCCACCTCGCTGAAGGGGCGCTGAACAGAGAGGGGGAGAATTTTTTTTCTTGTTCTCCCCCTCTAAAACAAGGTGCGTCCTATGGTCCGGTGTGTCCTATAGAGTGAAATATAAGGTAAATTTGCACTTCCGGAAACCATATGTTAAAAGGAACACAATCATCATTTCAAATTCACGCTTCTCTGAATTTTGCGATGCCATTCGCCCACCAAATAATATGGACAAAAATGCATAAACTAAAGTGCATTCAAATGCATTATTGCACATAACGTGTGTATACAGTAAGCCTGCAACTTATGTGGGGGTTCCATTCTGAGGATTTTGCCTAAAACCAAAGTTGTGTATAGCTGAAACACCTTGGGTGCAAAGGTGGGTGGGATAGACAAAGTCCTTTTTCTTGGACACTTGCTCCCTTTTTAATTTTGCCACACACAGAGAGAGCTGAATGTACACAAGTTAAATCTATGTAAGTTGGCTTAATGTGCCAGGAGAAATTTGTTGATGAACTTTCATGAGGAGTTTATAGGCTGATGTGGAAGTGTGAAAAACTGCATGTAAGAATGGGAAAATGAGAAACTGGGAGAAACCGAAATTGACAGAGACTCCCATCTCTGGTGAGGGGTGTGGCTTGTTGGAAAACGCCCTGGGGTGCCCCTCCAGCCCGCAAACTCTGAGCGTCCTTGGGTATGCTCAGCTCTGGAAAAGGCAGTTGCCTTCTTCTCCAGTGCACTTCAGTGGCATATATCAATAATAATAATAATAATAATAATAATAATAATAATAATAATAATTTACTATTTGTACCCCGGCCATCTGGCTGGGTTTCCCCAACCACTCTGGGCGGCTTCCAACAATGATTAAAAATACATTAAAATGTCACACATTAAAAACTTTCCTAAACATGGATGCCTTTAGTTGTCTTCTGAATGTCACGTAGTTGTTTATCTCTTTGACATCTGATGGGAGGGTGTTCCACAGGGTGGGTGCCTATACCAAGAAGGCCCTCTGCCTGGTTCCCTGTAGCTTTGCTTCTCGCAATGAGGGAACTGCCAGAAGGCCCTCGGTGCTGGACCTCAGCGTCCGGGCAGAATGATGGGGGTGAAGACGCTCCTTCGAGTATAGTGGGCTGAGGCCGTTGTATCAAATGATATATGCACACTAATCTTCTGGCACAACACAGCAAGAAGCATGAGACATCGTAGAGCTAATCTACGTATTTATTTACACACTATGTACAGACAAAGGAGTCATGGCGTCCTCTCTCTCCAGCTCCGGGAGAAGAACAGGAACAAGTAAAAGCAAAAGTACAGTACAATAGTACATACAGTGGAAGAGATGAGACTGTCTTCCGTTCCCACACTATTCCCAGACAGGCATGTGAGGGTGTGGCCAGTTAAGGGACACAATGTGAGAAGAGCCCTAGAGGGCTGTACTTGACCTCTGGGACTGAGGGTCCCCGCCTCTGATCTATAGATCGGATCATAGCGCTCCTGAGATCAGTGGGGGTCATATCTTAGCAAACTGTTTCTCAAGCAAACAGACCAAAAGCCACATTTAGTTGAGAAAATGGAAGAAAAATATCAAACCACTGGTTGCGCAGAGAATGTGTTCTGGTTCTGAGTACCACAAGATATTACATTAAGTGTTCTGACATTGCATTCATCAGTCTACATCTCCCATGCATAGGAGTCAGACCACTGCACTCAAACCATTGATCCATCAAGTACAGTATTGTCTTGCACAGACTGGCAATAACTCTCTTGGATTGCCTAGACTCACTGGGAATTAAACCTCAGATCTTCTGCATGAAAAGCATGTGTTCTGCAATGCAACTCCGATTCTTCCCTAAAGGCAGCCTTCCACCCAGTATGTGGGAAGAGAAGCTCTGTGTCCAAGTTCTCCCGAACGTAAGGGAATGTCAAACTATATTTTAATATTGGGAACTGCTTAACGGTACAGCATTGTGCAGCAATTGACTGGTTTCATTGTTGTTGTTGTTTTCCTGCTGTTTCTTTACACGGGATGTGGCCAACGTGATACACCCTGACCTGCTGCAACCTCTGTCTTCAGCATCCTTCCTTCAGCAAAAGTTTCAAAATGAGAAAACTTTTGGATTTAAGTCAGATTCAGATCAGTCAAGTCCAGAGATCACAGGCCTTTCATACCAAAAATGACAGGAGTACAGGGAGGAAAGGATAGAAATACAAATTTGCACTCTCTCACAGTTACCGTTAGGGATGGATGGATGAGTCAATTTGTGTTCCGTATCAGTTCCACATGTGTTCATTCATGAGTCCCTTTCATCCGATTCCTACATCAATCTGGAATTTTTTTGAACTGCACAACAGTCTCTCCTCCTCCTCCATCTCTCTGTGTTTTTTGATATCACAAACTGTGGTATCCTCTTTGACCAGCTTTGTGAGACCAGCTCTCTTAGGGGCACCGTTTTTACAGTGGTTCTGATCCTACCTAGATGGCTGTGTCCAGAGAGTAGCATTTGAAGACTGTGTTTCAGCTCCACGATCTTCGTGCTATGGTGTACCACAAGGTACAATCTTGTCCCCAGTGCTGTTTTAACATCTACATGGAGTCTCTGATTGTGATCATTAGGAGTTTGGGGGCTAAGTGTCATAATGTGATGGCACACAGCTATACTTCTCCATAAGATCTAACTCAGAGGAATTCTGTGTATAATCTGGGCCACTGTTTGGGCACAATGGTTGTCAAGGGCTGGGCAGAGGAGAAGGAGTGGTGGAGACCACCTCTTCATCCTGACCCTCCCAGGGAGGAGGAAGACAGTATATACCTAGTATACCTCAAGGAGTGTCTCCACCCCCATCATTCTGCCCGGACGCTGAGGTCCAGCACCGAGGGCCTTCTGGCACTTCCCTCACTGTGAGAAGCAAAGCTACAGGGAACCAGGCAGAGGGCCTTCTCAGTAGTGGCACCCGCCCTGTGGAACACCCTCCCACCAGATGTCAAAGAGATAAACAACTACCTGACATTTAGAAGACATAGGAAGGCAGCCATGTTCAGGGAAGTTTTTAATGTGTGGCATTTTAATGTATTTTTAATCTTTGTTGGAAGCCACCCAGAGTGGCTGAGGAAACCCAGCGAGGTGGGCGGGGTACAAATAATAAATTATTATTATTATTATTATTATTATTTACAACAGTGGATTGCAGGAGGTTACAGCTCAGAGGCAGATGAGGGGAAATGTTGGGAAATGATGGGAGAAGAGGAGCAGGCAGAGTCAGAGCAGCAGCTGGCTGACACGTTGTCACTAGAAAGCATTCCAGACCCTCCATCTCCCAGAACCCGGCGAGCCTTAAAAGTAGGAGAGCAAAAAGCTCAAAGACAAAGAGGGCACTTAGCGGCACCCGTAGAGGAGATGATGAGAAGGAGGAAGGAGGAAGTGGGAGAGAAGGTGGGGTGGAGATTCACTCGGGACAATGCCATTATCCAAGAGGTTGGATTCTAAAGCCTCTCTCTGTGAAGTTTGAAATAAAAAGGACTGTAAGAAAATTTTCCTTTTCTTTATACTTTCCTGGGCAACCAGCCGGGAGCCGCTGACAGCATCCTGACAATGGTGGACTGGATGAAGGCCAATAAACTGAGTCTGGGAAGATGGAGGCACTGTGGGCTGGTACTTCCTGTGTCTGTAAGATCAGCCAGTTTTCTACCAGAGATTCCGAAAGACCAGGGGGGAAACTGTTTATGTATGCAATGAGGGCTGCCAGAATGATGTATGCCCAGAGATGGAAAGAAGATGTAGTTCCAACCAAGGAGGAATGGCCTGTGAAACTAATGGACTATGCAGAAATGGCTAAACTTACTGGAAGAACAAGGAACTAAGATGAAGGAATCTTCAATAAAGAATGGGGGAAATATATGGATTTTTTTTTAAAAAAAAATCATTGTAAACAACTAACTACATTAGCAGGAACTTAAGACAAGCAGTTAAACTACTAACCTATTTGAAAAGTTGAGAGTAATAATAATAAGAAATTATAGTGGAGATGCAGTAATAAAAGTGAAATTAAAAGAAATCGCAGAAGGGAAGGAGGGAAGTCAAATTATGTTTTTATTTGCGAAGATGTATTTTATTTCACATTTATTGTAAAACTGAAAACTTTGCAAAATAACACACGCACAGCCAGTTTTTGGTTCTGGATGGGGTCTTTGCTCCTACTGAAAGAGCAGGTTCGGAGTTGGGAATTGATCCTGGCTCCACCATTGTCACTGGAAGCTCTGCACCACAGTGGCTAGGAGTGCCTTTCACCAGCTGGTAGTACAAATAGGACTTCTTGGACAGAGATAACCTGACCATGGTGATTGATGCATTGGTAACCTCAAGCCTTGGTTGTTGCAATGTACTCTACGTGGGGTGACCCTCGGGTGTGGAGACTCCTGCCGCTGCAAAATGCTGCAGCTAGACAGCTGATAGGGACACAAACTATTGCAATTACGAGCAGGAAAATTGCACTCAGGGAGGGTTCAGAGTAAAGCAGTAATTGTTGTATTTGGGCAGGGAACGTAGCATGATCAGGGGCCTGTGGAGGACACCTTTGGCCCTCAGGCCCAAGGTTCCCCAGCCCTGATGTTAGACATGGCAGAGAAATGAACAGCCTTTGTAGAACTGAGTTTCCAAGTCGTTTGAGGCTCTTGAAGAATTTATTGTGATAGCTCTCTGAACGCCGAGACCAAACGAAAGGAAGGCAGCCACCCCAGGAGCCGCTCAGCAACCTCAAAGTGGGAGGAGGCAAGAGAGGGGAAAATTTTGGTTTCAACGTAGTAATTTCCCATGTAGAGAATGAACCGGATGACTGATCTATAATTGCAGTGCGATTGCCACCCTGATTAGCTAGAAGGGGGGAAGACGCCTGCATTGCTAATATCTATTTAGCCAGGGATTCCACAGGAAGGCAAAAGCTTTGGGCTGGAGAACCAGTGATCGGCAGAACAGGAGCAAGAAGCTGTGTGCTTGCACATATCTTAACCAGGTAGGGAATTAAGGAAGAGGCTCAGGAACGCTCCTGAAGCCATTCATTTGAAACATTGCCAGGGAGAAACGATGATATAATTTCTCTTCTGCTCATGAAGCAGGCTGGAAGGAAGAGCAAGGCAATGGGTGTTTGCCCTAATCTGGAAGATGCTATGCATCTTTGATGCACACACAAAGAATGTGGCCTGGTTTGTCCAACATAGAGCTTTTTTTTCTGGGAGCGTTCTGCCAGCACCTTCCTCCCACCCAAAGGTTAAAAGTGTGCCACTTACTATAACAACTTCATGGTGAATGTTGTGCTTGTCATTGAGCACTCTTCTTGAAGCATGCTCCAATCTCATACATGCTTACAGGAGTAAGGCTTCTTCACCAACCCTACTAAACCCCTTAGAGCCAGTGTGGTGTAGTGGTTAAGAGCAGTAGTCTTGTAATCTGGGGAACCAGGTTCACGTCTCCGCCCCTCCACATGCAGCTGTTGGGTGACCTTGGGCTAGTCACACTTCTCTGAAGTCTCTCAGCCCCACTCACCTCACAGAGCGTTTGTTGTGGGGGAGGAAGGGAAAGGAGAATGTTAGCCGCTTTGAGACTCCTTCGGGTAGTGATAAAGCGGGATATCAAATCCAAACTACTACTACTACTACTACTACTACTACTACTACTACTACTCTTCTTCTTCTTCTTCTTCTTCTTCTTCTTCTTCTTCTTCTTCTTTTTCTTCTTCTTCTTCTTCTTCTTCTTCTTCCCCTTTGCCTCCCTTCCACCATATCCCTGCACACCGGCCATGTTTGTTGCTGTTCCTCTGAGGTTAGTTCAGAACCCTTGAAGGAAGCACAAGCCGCTGTTATCCCAAATGGAAACTCCCCCCCCCCATTTTTGAACCTTATTGGAAAAGTTTATGGAAACCTGAGCGAAAGCTAAACTTGGCATGGGGGCTACACGGCCGTCGCCTGAGTTCCAGGATTCCTCAGCGCCATCTTACCAGCTGCTTCTCTCCACTATAGGAAACCAGTCACTTCCTTTCTGAACCTCTGCTGGAAATCCCAGGCTCGTCTGTGACTGTGTTCCCATAGGTCTGTCGACATGCAGAGGGCCGGGAGGCCAGCCGTTCCGCTGTGTAGACCCATCGGCCTCTGCCCCAACATAAATCAGCGACCCGGGCTTCAAAGCCAGGGCACACTATCAGCAGATCAAACTGTGCACACAGAATAGGTGTGAGGCTTGTGAAAGCATACTACAACTGCAGATTTATTAATCATAAATCAGGACAAAGAAACATGTCGTCCCTCTCGCTTCGTCTTTTCAGAGAGAACCGGGGAAAGCAAAAGCTATACACACAACGGAAGTTCCCAGTAAGCTGTGCTGGAATGTAAACAGACATGTGACACACAACAGTTCCACACGTCTGCTCCTTAAGGTGGAATGGAAATCTCTTCATGACAGGCAAGGCTGGCCTGCTCATGAGGCGAGGCGAGGTGGTTGCCTCAGGCAGCCAATCTGGGCCCCAAAAGCACATTGTTTGCTCCCACACCATGTCCCCGATGCTATCTCCTCCTCCTCCTCTGCAGCTGTGTCTCATTGCTGCCATGGGTGCCCCCACCTCCTCCTCTGCCATGGGCATGCCCCACTGCTGCTGTGGGTGCACCTCCCACCGTCACACCCTCGCTGCCTCCTCTGATGTTTGTTTAACTGGAATGTACGGAGTTAAGAGTCACCTCTGTTGCCAATCTACCCTTTGCTTCGGCCTCCAGAAGGGAATCTGGCCCACAAGATGAAAAAGGTTCCCTGCCCCTATCTTAAAACAAGGTGACCTATGTGTGTCTACAGACAATGGTAACATAGCAAAGGGAGGGCATACAGGGTGTCTTTCATGAGGGTCCCCTAAAACCTGGAGCTGAGCCAGTGTGGTGTAGTGGTTAAGAGCGGTGGACTCGTAATCTGGTGAACCAGGTTCGCTTCCTCGCTCCTCCACCTGCAATTGCTGGGTGACCTTGGGCTAGTCACACTTCTCTGAAGTCTCTCAGCCCCACTCACCTCACAGAGTGTTTGTTGTGGGGGAGGAAGGGAAAGGAGAATGCTGGCCGCTTGAGACTCCTTCGGGTAGTGATAAAGCGGGATATCAAATCCAAACTCTTCTTCTTCTTCTTCTTCCCCTCAAACCAGAAATGGGTCCACTTATTTTTGGGGAGGAAGGGTAGATGAAGGGACTGCGACACCTTCTCCCTCCCTCCTTGCCTTTGCAGCTGCAAAACTCTGCAGAAAGCACAACTTTACGTGACTCCAAACCCTTCCATCCTTTGAAAGGGATTCATTAATGCAGCTGTCAGCCAAGCGACCGACTCTCCAAACCCTCTTTTTGCATTTTCGGCTTTCGTTTCCCTGCTTCTGAAACTCTGTTTATCAAGAGTCCCTCTGGAGGGTTTGAAGAGGTAAGGGGAAAGCGGGTTTCGCTACTCAAAGAAATAGGTTGGGAAAATCCAATAAGACTTCACAGCACTTGCCAAGCGAAGTAATTACATGAGCTACAGCAAATATTTAAAGAAAAGCAACACTTTCGCCTCTCATTGCTGCTTTTGTTGATAATAATGAAGTGACTTGATAGGGAAGAAGCTGCAATGAGAGAGAGGGAAGAAGGAAATGAGAAACAAACCAGCTGGCTATTTATCTCCCTGCATTTGAGGACTTAACTGAAGGAGACACTTCTCTATTTATTTAGGCAAATGGGTACAGCACACAGAAATATCCAAAAGGGCACGGTGGCTTCTCAGCATTCTTCCACATTATTGCTATTGGTTGCTGGGATGATATACAGCAGTACCTTGGTTTGCATACGTCTTGGTTTGCATACGTTTTGGATTACAAACACGTCAAACCCAGAAGTGCATGCCCCTGTTTGCAACCTTTTTTTAGATTACAACCCCCCCTTTTTTTGGATTATGAACAAAAATTTTTTAGATGCCTCATTGGTGAAAGCGCTCTTTGCGTTACAACCTGCTTTGGTTTACAAACGGACCTCCGGAACAGATTATGGTTGTAAACCAAGGTACCACTGTATACGGCATTAAGGGATGTGGCATTTGATGGAGTTTAGTAAAGAAAAAGATAGGCTCTGCCCCCAAGGAGCTTACATTTTCTAGTTGCAGACCATTAGTGAACAAGTAGCGTGGATGAGAGAGGATGTTAGCTGAAGTCAAGTCTGGATTCAACAGAAACCAGATGGAAATAGCTCGTAAAATCCTCTTTATGGACCAACTCAGTGCTGGATTCAGATTTGTGCTTCACTCACAAATACATCTCCCCGTCCAAGAAAAAAAAAGGCATTTTTTTCCCCACAGTTCCAAACAAGCAAAAGTACTTGAGGGGGGATGCAGAGCAGGCTGGGGGCGGGAAAGTATCCTGAGGGAAGGGGGTGTGGAATATCCATGGGGCCAGATAGAGAGGTTTCAGGGGCTATATTCAGCACCTGAGCTCAGGCCTCTAAGAGAGCTGGCAAGTTGCTGGCAAAATGCAGGGAGGGGGCACATCGAATCACAGAATTGTAGGGTATGAAAAGGACCCCAAGGGTCATCTAGTCCAACCCCCTGCAATGCAGGAATCTCAGTGAAAGCATCCCCAACAGATGGCCATCAACCATGGACACCTGCCAACGATACAAAAATTGCAAAGAGATTCTTAAATGCGATGAGAAAAAGACAGAAAAACGGAAGCCTTTTCCACAGCTGAAGGTAGCTTTCGAGAAGCTAGAGGATGGGTTTTAAGCTCAGCACTGCCCTGCACATTTTATGCTCTTCTGTGAAGAGGGCGTAAGGGATGGGGCAGGGGAGATCTCTTATTCTCAAAAGAAACCCAGACTCTAGAGCAGGGCCAGATTTAGGTTTGACGAGGCGCTAAGCTACTGAAGGTAATGGGGCCCTTTATATGTCCAGCTGTCCTTTGTCAACAACAAGTTGTTACTGTTGTTTGTGTTGAATATATGCTATATAGTAATTTATGGACCTAATAGGTATCTAAAGCCATTTGCCCATGCAGAATGTAGGCACCCTATATATAGAAAGGAGCAAACCAGTGATATTTTAGGGAGCAGGCTAGCAGGCGGGGCCCAGTATTTACATCATAGGAGCCCATACAATACAAAACACTGTTGCTGTATGTAGGTTATTATTTTATTTGTTTTTTATCTTATATTTTGGAAATGTACTTCCAGTTTTTTCCCCCTTTAAATTCCCCCCCCCCCAAGAGAGTGGGGCTCTAAACTATAGCTTGTTTAGCTTATATATAAATCCGGCACTGCTCTAGTGCTGTGCTGCAATTGTAATGGAAAATGTACAATCTGTGTACCTGAGGCTTGTAGACATTAACTTCTCTTTTCCTACTCCTTCTAAGAATGAAAAGAATGGAATGCTTCTCTGCTTTGGCAATGCAGTACACACTCTTCCCTCTGCAATCCATTCATACATAGGGCTCCCAAAACAGAATCCTTTTCGTGCCCCGTGACAGCATTATTAATGAATCAGCTGGCCACTGGGCATGTCAGGCCTCTGTATGGTTCATCAGACTGAACTAGTGAGCAATTATAACTACTTCATCTGTCATTTTTTCTCCTTCTTCCTTTATTTTCTAACCGCTAGTGCCGTCGCCTCATTGACCTTCCCTGGTACTCTTTCCTCATCTTTTAATTGGCACCGTTGTCAGTATTGTCGTCGTGACAAATCCACCTCTCCAGTATAGCTTCCATTGATTGGTCCTCTGCTATCTTTTCAGCCTCATCTGTTACTTCTTCTTTCTCTCACCCACTCCCCAGCCCCAGTTATCTCCTCTTACTGTATTTTCATACACACAGAGAGAAGAAGGAATCATGAGGCAGCAGCTATCTGCAATTTTCTGCTTCTGGGGTGAGAATCTGATAGGCACTGTTGTGGGTAAGTGTTTGCGCAAAGCAGAACTGATAGCAGTCCCTTCTGGGCAAATCTTTGCTCCTGTGCAAAACAGCAGAGGAGCAACCACAGGGGCCAAGCTGAGAAGTACCGTATTTTTTGCCCTATAGGACGCACTTTTTCCCCTCCAAAAATGAAGGGGAAATGTGTGTGCGTCCTATGGGGCGAATGCAGGCTTTCGCTGAAGCCTGGAGAGCGAGAGGGGTCGGTGCGCACCAACCCCTCTCGCTCTCCAGGCTTCAGGAAACTATCCTCCAAACCAGGTCGGGGGACAGCGGGGAGGCGGAGCGCCGCCATCCCACTGTTCCCTGACCTGGTTTGGAGGCTGGCGCTGGGGAGAAGCGGGCTTCTCCCCACCGACAGCCCCACAAGCTCGGGGGACAGATATCTGCAAGCCTGGGGAGACCGGCGCGACTTCCCGCCAGGCTCCCTAGACTTGCGGATAGCAGCCTGTTCTGGGGGCTGGGGTCGGGGGAAGCTCGGGCATCCCCCGCCCCAGCCCCGCACCTGGGGGGGAAATAATTTTGTTCCCCTTTATTTCCCCCCCAAAAAACTAGGTGCGTCCTATGGGGTGAAAAATACGGTAACTGGTATTCAGAGGCATACTGAATACCAGGCAGAGGGCCTTGTTGGTAGTGGCGCCCACCCTGTGGAATGCCCTCCCATCAGATGTCAAGGAAATAAACAACTACCTGACTTTTAGAAGACATCTGAAGGCAGCCCTGTTCAGGGAAGTTTTTAATGTTTGATGTTTTATTGTACCTGTTGGGAGCCGCCCAGAGTGGCTGGGGAAACCCAGCCAGATGGGCGGGGCATAAATAATAAATTGTTGTTGCTGTTGTTACTACTACTATAGCGGTACCTCTGGTTGTGAACGGGATCTGCTTCGGAGGCCTCTTCGCAACATGAAAAGAGTGCAACCTGAAGCGCTGTATCTGCGCAGGTGCGCGGTGCGATTTGGTGCTTATGCGAATGCGCGAAGCACGAGCGGTG
This sequence comes from Podarcis filfolensis, assembly GCF_964270895.1. NCBI lineage: Eukaryota > Metazoa > Chordata > Lepidosauria > Squamata > Lacertidae > Podarcis > Podarcis filfolensis. The sequence goes on along the minus strand of NC_139607.1, from coordinate 89,615,783 downwards.
AAACCTGGAAGTAACCCTTTCCGGTTCTTCTGGGTTGCCATGGGACGTAACCTGAAAGAACGTAACATGAAGTAAACGTAACATGAGGCATGACTGTACTATTACTACTACTACTGTCTCCAACAGAGGAAGCAGAAGATAGTCCTCAGGGCTAGTATCCATCAATATCCTCCATGAATTTGTCTCATTCTCTTCTAATGCTGCTCAAGTTGGTGGCCGTCTGTGCCTCTTGTGAGAATGAATTTCATGGCTGAACCATGCATTGTGTGAAGAAGTGCTTTCTTCCAACATTCAGCTTCAATAGATGGCCCTATTTCTAGTACGATGAGACAAATGAAATCTCTCTCCACTATTTCTGCATCATACATATTCCAGAAGGTTGCGGAGAAGAAACCAAGTTCTGCTTCACACATGTATGTACTTCACCGGATCATTCAGCTTTTACTGGACACTTGGCATCTGGCAACTGAATGTGTGGACTTGAGTCCACTGAAAAAAGCATTGTTTTGGAAGAGATAGCCAAGTTCTCTCTGCGACATGTTATCTGTGGTGGTGCACTTCACAGACCTAGTCTACACATCTAGGAGAATGAAACAGCAGCATCCTGAGGTGAGACAGTGGACTTTTCTACTCCAGGCTGCAGGTGGGGGGCAGTTTAAATAATAATAATATATTTATACCCCACCCATTTGGCTGGGTTTCCCCAGCCACTCTGGGCAATTCCCAACAGAATATTAAAAACACGATAAAACATCAAACATTAAAAAACCTCCCCAAACAGGGCTACCTTCAGATGTCTTCTAAAAGTCAGATAGTTATTTATTTCCCTGACATCTGATGGAAGGGCGATCTACAGGGCAAGCGCCACTAATGAGAAGGCCCTCTGCCTGGTCCCCTGTAACTTCCCTTCTTGCAGTGAGGGAACTGCCAGAAGGGTCTCGGAGCTGGACTTCCCATGTGAAAAACTTCACGAAAGCAAAGAACTAGCTCATCGGGGAGAAAGGTGCTAGCTGAGCCCTGATCCCTGAAGTTCAAGTTTTTTACTTGCTGGGTATTTGATTTAAAGATGTGATCACGGCTTGCAACCTGAGCATCGAGACTATACCAGCTCTTCTTTCCATCTGTATAGGCCACATGAAAGTCATTCCTTGATAGCGCAGTTGTCAAGTGATGAACACTGGAGACCAAATTATGTAAAGAATAGTTGAAGAGGTAGGGAATGTTTAGCCTGGAAAAGAGATGATGAATAGGCAATGTGACAGCCATGATCGAGTACTTGGAGGGCCCTCAAATACATGATGAAGCAAATTTGGTTTTTTTGCAGCTCCAGAGGGTAGAATCCAAACCAATGGGATCCAATTCTGAGGAGGAAAGGGATCTTGATTAAATGTTAGCAGGAACTTCCCAAGAATACAAGCTGTAAAATAGTGGAACAGACTGCCTTGGAAGGTGGTGGGCTCTCCTTCATAAAAGCTTTTGTAAGCAGAGGCTGGTTGGCCGCATATCGGGGTGCTGTACCAATGAACTACTTGTGCTGCCAGGCCAGATGACATTTGAGCTCCCTTAGCTCTGATTGCATGGGGGCGCAGGTGGTCAGGGGTCAGGGGTCCCTTTACCTTTACCTAGCTCTGATTCAATGTAGATATGAACCTGAACCAAGATGTTTTGAGTCTTCTTATGCGTTGGACTCCCCTTAACCAGCCTGCTATTTACTTGTGCTAGAAGCATCCAGAGAGAATTCTGAAGGAAAGGAGACGGTAAATTGACATAAAAAAACAAACAAACAAAAAACGTTGGAACCAAAGAGCGCCACAGAATGTGTCATCTACATCTCCTAAGCTATTTTTAATGCTTTTGAGTGTCCGTGGGGGGAAGTGATTACAAAGTACACCTGCATGCCAGTAATTGAAGTTGTGTTTAATGCTCATTAAGGTGCAAATCAGGAGGAGAAAAAGGAACAAGACCACCAGGCATTTATAATTAATGACACTGTATTAAGCCGTTACTTGGATGGCTAAACGATACAGAGCGAATTGCAATTACAAGACATATTTCCAGGCCATCAGTTCATCGCCACCCCCTCACCTTTCTTTCCTCCGTTGCAGTCCCTGCCTCTCACGTGTGTCTGAAGAGGATTCTTCGTCTCCGTTCACAATGCATTTCGGGAAGGGCTGTGGCTTAGGGGTAGGGCATCTGCTTTGCACTCGCAAGGCCCCAGCTTCAAACCCCGGGGTTTCCAGGTTCTGCTGGAAAAGATGCTGCAGAGGCACTGTCAGCCACTGAGCTGGATAGTCTCTTGTTGTTTAGTCATGTCTGACTCTTCGTGACCCCATGGACCAGAGCACGCCAGGCACTCCTGTCTTCCACTGCCTCCCGCAGTTTGGTCAAACTCATGCTGGTAGCTTCGAGAACACTGTCCAACCATCTCGTCCTCTGTCATCCCCTTCTCCTTGTGCCCTCCATCTCTCCCAACATCAGGGTCTTTTCCAGGGAGTCTTCTCTTCTCATGAGGTGGCCAAAGAACTGGAGCCTCAGCTTCAGGATCTGTCCTTCCAGTGAGCACTCAGGGCTGATTTCCTTAAGAATGGATACGTTTGATCTTCTTGCAGTCCATGGGACTCTCAAGAGTCTTAGTATGAAGAAGTAGAGAGGTCGGAGAAACTGGCTCATAGACTGTGGCCCTCACAAGCCAGAATGGCCACATAGAACATAGAAAATGGCCTTATACTGAGAGTTGTCCACATGGACTAGCAGCAAGCAGTTTGCCTAGGGGTTGGACCTGGGATTTCTGCATGCAAGGCAGATACTCTGCCGCTGAACTAGAACCCTGCCCCACAAAGCAGGGTTTGCAGAGCCATCCTGTGCTCATTTACTCCAAAGTAAATCCATTTTGTCCGATGGGTCTTCCCTTCCAGTGCATTGGGTTACAGCCTCGGTTGCTGCTGCTATACTTTTTGCTGTTGGCATCTGTCTGTCTTGAGAGGCTATGAAGTCAAACGGCTGTGCTTGCAGCACTGTAGTGACCTCCCTGAGGTGCAAGTCTGGGCAATGTGTCTGGAGGTCCTGAGCTGCCCAGACAACAAGACCCAGCTCTTGGCCTCACTGATGTGGTCCAAAGGAAAGCAGAGCAAGATGCTTGGCTGTAGGAGTTACCAGAAGGAGGTGCACAAGGCACCATCCAACCACCTTTGGAACTCCATTTTGGACTCTTTAGCCTTTTCTTCTCCCGAAGATGTCCCACAAAGCAGCAGAGGTTCAGGATCAGAGATTTCCTTCTCCTAGATGGGCTACGTTCCCAGGTTGACGAGCCCCAGCTGCCCCTTTCTTTCCTCTACTGCATGTACAGAAACCATCTTCCTGACCATTGGACCCACAATTTGTCTAGTCCACTCAATCCACCACAGTCTTCACATGCAGAAGAAGTCCTGTGCTATGGTTTATGGTTGTGATTATTGCCTATACAGTCTCTTGCCCTGCGTGTGAGCTTCCATAAGCATCTAGTTGGTTACAGGATGCTGGAGAAGAGAGGCCTAAGCTCTAATTCAGCAGAGCTCTTCATAGGAACTAGTTAAGGTGAATAGATCATATAACGATCATTCTACCACATGAGACCTTAACTTTCCAAAGTTTGACAGGACGTGGTAAAGCATGCTTAGATGTCAGGAGCCCAGGTTTCCAGCTTGATAACACAGTCAGTGTAGGTAATTAAAAAGGAAGATTTATTGCAAATCAAGATGACCCTTCTGAAGAATCCTTCTGGCCGTGACCAAAGATATTGAACTTACGACCCTTACATCTCTTGTTTTGCTTCCTGTCTAGCAGCCCTCCCATTCTCTGACTCTTCTGACTTAATGGATCAGCTCCAACCTCTTCCTGTTCCGAGAGGCTGTGTCTATTTGCACCTATCTGTGCTTCCTGCAAGCTTTGGCTGTGTTCCCACCTGCTCTCAGCTACTGCCTTATCAGCCAGCCCGTCAAGGTCAGGAAGAGCCGAAGTCTGCGGCTGCCAGCTCTCCCCTGCCTGACTAACACCTAAGCCTCTCTGTTCCTGGCGGCTTTCTGCCGTTGGCTGCAAATCTTCGCTTAGAGCTGGCTCATTCCTGACATTAGATATCTGGTGGGGGTTTTTTTAATAGCATCTTGTTTTTGTCGTCGTCCCCCCCCTCAGAAATCACTGGTGTTGGTATTTGATGTTTACAACCTATTAGTTATTATTATTAATTATTCACTGTTCATACTTCCATCTGAATTTTTTGGTACAAGATGTTTCTTATTAATGGGTTGCCGATGCATTAATTGCAGTCTTTAGTGCTACGCATTTGTTTTGAAATGAACGGTTAGTGAATAGTTAGAAATCAGAGCTTCACATTTCCACCCTCCCACCCCCACCCCCGGTTGTTATTTACATTCAGTTGATACCTTATTGTGTTGCTAATTTGGAATCTGCCTTAGTGTTTTAATTGTTAGGCTTTGGTATGAATTGTTCGCAGGATGCCTTGCTGTAATATTTTAATTTATTAATGTGAGTCTCTTTGTTGGACCGATTGAAATGTTTGTTGCGTTGGACATTTGGTGTCCCAGAGGGAAACGGGATTAAATGCTCCCCCAGTATGGAGTGTGTGTTTATTTATATGTTGCTGATCTGAATGGGATTGTTAATGAATTGTCTTGGAATGACAATTATGCTGTATTATGCATCATTATCTTATTACTGTTGCAATGTTATTCCGAGCCTCTTTGGACTTGCTATGGAAAGGTGGCACAAATTGAGGCTGGTGTTGATGTTGGCAGCTGCTGCTGCAGCTTGGCAAAGAGACTCAGCTACAAATCACAAAGGCCACATTCATACCATACATGATGCTGCTTTGAACAGTCACGGCTTCCCCGCAAAGACTTCTGGGATCTGTAGTTTGTAAAGGGTGCTGAAAGTTGATAAAGGTAAAGGGACTCCTGACCATTAGGTCCAGTCATGGCCGACTCTGGGGTTGCAGCTCTCATCTCACTTTATTGGCCGAGGGAGCTGGCATACAGCTTCCAGGTCATGCGGCCAGCATGACTAAGCTGCTTCTGGTGAACCAGAGCAGCGCACAGAAACGCTGTTTACCTTCCTGCTGGAGCGGTACCTATTTATCTACTTGCACTTGATGTGCTTTCGAACTGCTAGGTAGGCAGGAGCAGGGACTGAGAAACAGGAGCTCACCCCATTGTGGGGATTCGAACCGCTGACCTTCTGATCGGCAAGTCCTAGGCTCTGTGGTTTAACCCGCAGCGCCACCCGCGTCCCTTCTGAGAGTTGATAGGCAACCCCTATTCCCCACCCAGAGCTACAATTTTCAGAGTGCTCTAACAGTCAATCCGTATAACCCAGGGAACTCTGAGAATGGTACCTCTGGGAGGGGAATTGTGGTCTCCTAACCACTAGTCCCACCGGTTTGGGACTACAAGCACCTAATTGCAGAAATTCTGCAACATGGCTGAAGTGGAGCCGCAGACAGGTCAGATTCATGAACTCCCACCTTTGTAGCTGGAGAAGTGGGTTTTGGCGCAGGAAATCAGCTTGGGGTCTGGGTTTGGATCAGGAGCACTTTCTGGAACAGGGACCCACAGCACACCCTTTAACATTTCTCTGATAAAAATATAGGGATGTCCTAGTCCATAAGAGGACGTTGGAGGGGGTTGACCTTATTACCCTTGGGACCCCCTCCAACTCTATGATCCTATGAATAATACTAATACTAATGTAATACAGTGGTACCTCGAGTTACAGACGTTTCAGGTTACAGATGCTTCAGGTTACAGACTCCACTAACCCAGAAATAGTACCTCGGGTTAAGAACTTTGCTTCAGGATGAGAACAGAAATCGTGCTCCCTCGGCGCGGCAGCAGTGGGAGGCCCCATTAGCTAAAGTGGTACCTCAGGTTAAGAACAGTTTCAGGTTAAGAATGGACCTCCAGAACGAATTAAGTTCTTAACCCAAGGCACAACTATAATTTATACCCCACCCATCTGACTGGGTTGCCCCAATGACTCAGTGAGGGTTCCAGCATATATAAAAACATAATAAAACATTAAACATTAAAATAAAACTATACAGGGCTGCCTTCAGATGTCTTCTAAAGGTTGTATAGTTACTTATCTTCCTGGCTCAGGGTCATATAACTCCATTCCCTCAAACATTTCTCCGATGAAATGTCCCAAGGAAAAGTGGGACATTCCAGGATCAAATCCAAAACCAGTCAGTGTGGTGTAGTGGTTAAGAGCGGTGGACTCGTAATCTGGTGAACCGGGTTCGCGTCTCCGCTCCTCCACCTGCAGCTGCTGGGTGACCTTGGGCCAGTCACACTTCTCTGAAGTCTCTCAGCCCCGCTCACCTCACAGAGTGCTTGTTGTGGGGGAGGAAGGGAAAGGAGAATGTTAGCCTCTTTGAGACTCCTTCGGGTAGTGATAAAGCGGGATATCAAATCCAAACTCCTCTTCTTCTTCTGTAAATCTGGGACTGTCCCTGGAAAATAGGGACGCTTGGAGGGTCTGCCACAGTTATTCCTGCTTCAGTGCATATCCAGCAGACTTAAGCATGCTTTAAATAAACATATGTTTATGTAATTCTGCTCCAACTCTCCCCATCTCCTTCAAAATGCAAAGGGAAGTAAAGGGTTCAGTGCATTCAGGTGCTCCCATCCTTTGCAAACAGATCCAATTACATGGAAGGTTACAGAGTTTGCTGAAAGTTACAGCGAAATAAAGGTTGCTGCCTCTCTCCATCCCCGCCGACCTGATATCCCAATTTGGAAATGGGTCAAAGCACCTGGCACCCCCATTCATTTTGGCACAGGGCGGAAGGAAGGGGGAGGCCACGGAACACTCTGCCTGTTCTTGCGACTCCACTCAGCGCAGGTGTTTCTCTAATTGTGCAATAATGAGAAAAATGCCCGTGTTCGACAGCCTCTGAGTTCGCACTTCCTCCTCACGGTTGCAGGAGTGTAAGGTTACCTATTACACTGAACCGTAATACAAACATTTGCAGGCGAGCCGGCCAACAGCCCCACAGGGCCTTTAATGCCTTCTTCAGCTGTTTCTCTTTTGCATTTCCTGTTTTGCGCTTTCATATGAAGGTTTTTTTGTCACCCAGCCCGAAGAAAGAAAAATGCAAAAGCAGATTTCAGTCTGCTTCATGTGACACATTCTCTCGCAAGAATGCACAGAAGCCCCATAAAGACTAATATATAACTGGGGAGCAAGGAAGAGTTCTCTTTATGTCCGGCAAGGGACAAAGATTGATGCACATGCTAAATCTTTGGGGTCTCTCCAGAGGGCGGTTTGGAAGGGTGCCGGATGCGTGGAGGCAGCACGGTGCACATGAAACCTTCGCCATAAGAAACTCTGGCTTATTTAAAGCAAATAAACGGCCATTTTTCATCAGAATATTGCTATTCTTAGAGGGAGCTCTAGGAATACTTTGTTTCATTTGCAACCTGCATTCTGAGCCAGAGTTCTGAAAGCAGTGAAAATATACAATGGCTGCGGTTGCAACGCAGAGCCCATGGCTGGCAGTGGTGGGGGTAAAGGAATAATAGTAATAATAATAATAATAATAATAATAATAATAATAATAATAATAATAATTTATACCCCACCCATCTGGCTGGGCCTCCCCAGCCACTCTGGGCAGCCCCCAACAAAATGTCAAAACAGAGTAATGCATCAAATATTAAAAGCTTCCCTAAACAGGGCTGCCTTGAGATGTCTTCTGAAAGTCTAATAGTTGTTTATTTCCTAATAGTTCCACAGGGCGGGTGCCACTACCGAGAAGGCCCTCTGCCTGGTTCCCTGTAACTTGGCTTCTCGCAGCGAGGGAACCGCCAGAAGGCCCTCAGTGCTGGACCTCAGTGTCCGGGTAGAACGATGGGGGTGGAGACGCTCCTTCAGATATATCCATCACTGCCACCACCGCCACTTACCCTAGCCAAGGCGGAATGCGGAGGGTAAGGGAAAAGGACCCTTCACTATTCAAAATAGTCCCTGTTGCCATCAATGATGTCAGCTCAGGATCTAGCAGCCCAGTTCCACCACTTCCATGATTTGGGTAAAGTACTGGGGTGCACCTCAGTGGCGTATCATGGGTTGCCAGGGAGCCGTGGCCCCGGACACACATTTCTGAGGGGGTACAACCATGGGCCTCATGGTCATCGTCAGGGCCAGGGCTGGGCCTCAGGGCCAGTGGTGGCACCTCCTTCTTCTTGTGGCCGGCAAAGGGATGCCCATGCACACCCCGCCCCTGGGCTGGCAAAGGGAGAGGAAAAGGAAGGTGGGAAAGCACTGCTGGAGCCACGTGTGTTGCCCAGAACACCTCGCTACAAGGAGAGGAAGGAAGGGTGATACAGCAGCACTCATGGCTTTGCATTCTTCTGCATTGTCTCTGCTCTCTGGTTGGGGCAAGTTTGCAAGGAGAGACTCTTTTGGTAAAGGGTCTGAGCGCTGCCTAGCCCACCAGGGGAGGCACAACACTTGCCCTGCGCTGGGAGCTGGCAACCCACACAATGCCCCTGTTGCACTTTGGTTGTTGCATGATGCTCCCACCAGAGCCACTTCTGCCCTTCGGAGGAGGTGGAGTTGCAGGCTTCATGACCCCACCACGCGTGTGGGGGCTGGAACCCAGCCCCCGCGCGATTGGGGGTATTCCTGGCCGCATCACCTCCAGCAGGACTCCCCCTACTGGTGGCTAACCCTTCCCAGACTCTAGAGGACGGGCTGAAGTCGGATATAGTCGGTTAGGACCAATGCCTAAGCCAATACCGCTCATCACCTATAACCAATAAAAGTTGTGGCCTTATTTAGCCCATTAACCTTAATAATTGTGTCATGTGTCACTACGCACCACGCAACTGAGACCACCAGAACAAGACATGGGCTGGGCAGAGGGGCATCGCTGCCTCATCTGATCCCCTTCCAGCATGGTGGATCTGGGGTTTTGATTGCTCTGTGAAATTTACACACTTGCTTATTGGCAGTATTTTTATACGCTTTTCAAGAGGACCTCACAAAGCATAAGATTATTTAAAGAGAAAGCATCATTTTTTTTAAAAAAAAGAAGTTACAATAAAATAGGAAAGACCATTTGTTTGTTTCAAAAGGGCTGTTCCTGCTTCTTCTCCCCTCCCCTCTGGGTAAGATGGTCCTTCAGATGCCACGGTAGTGTCCGTTGGACCCAGGGAAAGGCCACAAAGGGTGATGGATGGTGACAGTTCCTCAAGCTTCTTTCCGCTCTCCACCCCAAGGGCAAGAAGGACTGAAAAACCACTCCAAATGTTAATGATAGGTGCTAACATAGTACCCCTCAACTGTCCTGATTAAATCATTTTTGGGTTTTCCGCAGCAAAATGCTGAAGGGTATGTAAGAGGTAAAGCACATAAATGAGGGGTTGGGAACCTTCAGTCTGAGGGTCAAATATGCCCCTCCAGGCCTCTCTTTCTCCCTTATGGAACTTCCCCCAGGCCATACCTTTTGCCCAGTCACACTCCCAATCTCCCCAGGCAACAGCCCTCACTTTGCACACCCCTTGACTTGTTTTTGCATGGCTGGAATGTGTTCCTGAACTCTGAAAATGCCCCTTCCTTGCCTGGATGTAGGATAGAGGTGTGTGTGTGTGTGTGTGTGTGTGTGTGTGAGTGTGTGTGTGTGGAAAATAGCCCACTATACAAAGGTAAAACCTACATATGTTTCTCCACCCACTTTTTACCTCTGGCATATGGCCCCTGGAAAGTTGCCGGGGGGGAAACATGGCCCTCAGGCTAAAAAGGTTTCCCCAGCCTGGTATAAATGCCATCCGTCGTGGCACCTGGCTAGATCTCATACAAAACAAGCATAGAACCATAGAATTGTAGAGTTGGAAGGGACCCCAAGGTTCATCTAGTCTGTGCTGGGCCCGGGGGTAACCCATGAAATGCAGTCCAGGTCCAGTCCAGAATCTGAAGGTTCTGTTGGGAGTCAGTCTGGCAGGAGACGAGGCAGGAAACCAGGCAAGGTACAGGATCTAGCATACAGCAATATTGCTCCCGCAACCTGGGGCAGGGTCCGACAGGCTTTTATCTTTGTTGGGGTAGCGGCTGGTCCTGATCCCTGGCGACTCACCTCCCTGTCTCGCCCAAAGGCGAGCACTCCTCCTGCAAGTACCCAGGTCTCTTCTTCTCTCAGACCTCAGTCTCTGCAGCTCAGGAGATGTCAGTGGGTTACTAGACCCAGGGGCCGCTTCAGCCTCCCCTGACCCAACTGGTAGTGGAGCAGCTGTAAGTGATGGCCCAGCTGAAGGCAACGAGGTAATCCCCACATTTGGAGCCAGGGCAGGCTCAGGCCCCTGACTCGGCCCAGCTGGAGTTTGTTGCAGGGGAACCTGTGCAGACTGGGACTCTTCAGGATCAGGCCCCAGACTTGGTTCAGATGGTGTCTGAGGCAAAGGATCCGGTGCAGACTGAGACTCCTCTGGTTCCGAGTCTGAGCCCGAGTCCCAGGCCATCACATAGTCCAAGAGCCAGTTCCTTCATGTTCTTGTCTGAACAAAGTTTGGTTCGCTTGCGTAATGTCTTGTTTTATTTAAAAAGTAGTGATGCGTTCTCTCTTTTTTTGAGGGGGAAGTGGTATGTTTCCATCTGAGAAAACTGCATTTAATATCCCTTAATTTTCTTTCCAGCCCATCTCTCTTCTTATTTCCGCTTCCCGAAGGAGAGAACACCTCACCTGAGATCATCCCCAATGGCCCTTTATCATTTCACATTCTGCAAATCAAATTCATTTCAGTACCATAAAAAAAGAGAGTCTTTGCGGAGAATCAGATTTCTCACATAGGAAATTTGCATTTCACCCGTGAATATGTTCTAATTATTTCAACTCTCATTTTAACAGGAGTTAAAAATATATCCTTTTATGCAGAACGTGTCTCATTTCAATGGCAATATTCCCTTTGCTTCCAAAGTTTGAAAAGCTGGGATTTCTTTTCTTTTTTTCTTTTTGTAGGAATATATTATGTGCTGAAACAGTAGCTTATTCTACCATCAACACCAGTGCATTTTATAGGGCATAACATGAATATGATGGGCACAATATATGGAATGGCAGATTGGCCCATTTGCACACCATGTAAATTCCGCTTGCATTCATTCATAAATCCGTGCCATGCCACTTCCCTATTAATATGAGATTTTGAAATATACATGTATGAAAATTCATATTTAACTCTGTATTTTATCTCAGTGTACTGTACATATTTCTAAATTTATTTTTATTTTATTTAAAATATGCATTTTTACTCATTTCGATCCTTTCTTTGAGCTAAGAACTGCATTGCAAAATTCAGAGAAGTGCAAAATCCAAAGGGTAATTGCATTCTGGTCTGTGTACTGGAGGTGCAAATTAGATTAGTTTGGTTTTAAAACGCCGACTAAATGAAATTCTCCATCCCTTGCACAACCCACATTGTACTCCAGGAATGCTTTACTTTGTACTCCCCATCTGAAACCCTGGAGAGCTACCACCTGTGAGTGTGACCTAGCTGGACCAATGTTATGGACCTATGTTCTTGCCCCAAGTGGGCATGCTTTAAGTGCAAATACTTCCTTTGCATTGCAAATATCCCGTTGATTTGTGGAGCTTGGTGTAATCAAGAACAATCTTTTACATCACTGGCTTGAATTGAAACCAGCGATATGAAGGATCTCTCCCTCTAGAAAAGGTGAAAAAATGGTGAAGGCAGGTGATGGACAGGTGGGAGAATCTATCCATCTGCCAAAATTGCCCATGGGGTGGGAGAGTGCAGGATCTGGTCCCCTGGTCAGTTCCGGTTTCCCATCCCTGATATAGGGACGCAGGTGGTGCTGTGGTCTAAACCACCGAGCCTTTTGGGCTTGCCGATCGGAAGGTCGGCAGTTCGAATCCCCATGACGGGGTGAGCTCCCGTTGCTCTGTCCCAGCTCCTGCTGACCTAGCAGTTCAAAAGCACACTGGTGCAAGTAGATAAATAGGTACTGCTACAGCAGGAAGGTAAACGGCGTTTCTGTGTGCTCTGGTTTCTGTCACGGTGTCCCGTTGCGCCAGCAGCGGTTTAGTCCTGTTGGCCACATGACCTGGAAAGCTGTCTGTGGACAAACACTGGTTCCCTCGGCCTGAAAGTGAGATGAGCACCGCAACCCCATAGTCGCCTTTGACTGGACCCAACCATCCAGGGGTCCTTTACCTTTACCTTATAGACAATGCCCTAGCTTTTAAGTTTTTATTTACTGACATTTGATGGCATAAACTGCTTTCGTGTTCTGTTGTTTCCTTGTTTTTTGCTATTTGAAGATTGGCTCCAGCCAACAAGACCAAACACCTGCAAGATAGTGGCTCTTCTCCTATGAACACCTAGACACCTGGGTCTAACTTTAATAGACTTCTTTGGGCTTACCCACAATTACCTTTTACCATACTCTTTCCAGACACAGCTTTGAGCTTTTTAAGTCTGAGTGCTCTTTACCTGTTCCAGAGCTCCCCCCCCCCGTGAAAAGCTGCTCTTTAAAGCTGAATGGCAACAAACAGCTATTCAGGCTTTCTGTAGGTTGCTGTTTGTTCTGATTCAGCTTTAAAGAGCAGTTTTCATGGGGAAAGCTCTGGAGCAAAAAAAAAAAAGGGTGGAGCTCAGACACAGAGCTTTAAAGCATGGGCCATGCTTGTAAAGCACAGAGGAAAGGTAAGTGTGGATAAGTCCTTTGACTACATGGCTAACCATTTGATATACTCACTTTGTCTCAGATGGTTTCATGAATGTCGGTTTCATTTGCAGTTGTACTGCATCACAACTTTTGTTGCCTTCAAGAGTTTTTTTTCTTCCTCTTGGGGCAAAAATGGAAATTGTTTGCAAAAGTGCTTACCAGTAGTTATTTTGATGACGCAGGGGGTTTGGCACCAGAAAGTCATCTTGAGAATGCAGGTGAAAATATAAAAATGCTGAAGTAATATATGAATATATAATGCTTATTCATGTGCATGTGACCTGGAAGCATGTTCCGTCAAATTCATTTCACCAGAAAATGTAAGTTATACAGAGAGCCTGTTGGAATGCATGCCTCAAAATCTATGTTGGAAACTAAACTGGTTGGATGTTTGCCACAGGAATGGCTTATGGGAGCATTGCTGTGAATTACAACTGCACATTGTGGGGGCGATGGATATTAATGGATTTCAGCGTCTTGAACGTTTATAAGATTATGTGCTGAAGTGTCTTTTGACTATTATATTTATTTAGCTGCATTGTTCCTTCAAGCTGCTTTCGTGGCTTTATTTTATTCTTTTGTCAGATAAGTACTCGGCTGCCTCAAAAATAATATATATTAAATATGAGGTCAGAAAAACACACACATTTGAACCAAATAAACTAGAAATCCTTATATTTTTCTCTTCCAACTGAGTACTAGTCGCTGAGTACTAAAAGCTTTGCAATCAGAGTCAGAAAATAAATCTCCTTCCCACTTCTGTCCATTTACAGTGGTACCTCGGGTTACATACGCTTCAGGTTACAGACTCCGCTAACCCAGAAATAGTGCTTCAGGTTAAGAACTTTGCTTCAGGATGAGAACAGAAATCGTGCTCCGGCGGCATGGCGGCAGCGGGAGGCCCCATTAGCTAAAGTGGTGCTTCAGGTTAAGAACAGTTTCAGGTTAAGTACGGACCTCTGGAACGAATTAAGTACTTAACCTGAGGTACCACTGTACTGGGCTGGAGCTGTGGTGATGGCAGGAAAGTCCTTCGGTGCTCATTCAACACAAACAAAAGAAAGTCTTTATTCCCACGGAGCATAGTTAAACTGTGGAATGTGCTCCACAAGAGGTAGAGATGATCACCAACTTGGCTGGTTCTTAAAGTGGATTGGACAAAGGAGAAAAAGGCTAACAGTGGCTGCTAACCTAGATGGAGATCTGCAGTGCGTTTCTTGAAGCCATTTGTGGGAAAGCGCAGGAGAGGAGAGGGCTGTCGAGCTCACATCTTGCTTGTGGGCTTCCCCCAGGCATCTGATTGACCATGGAGAGATTAGAAAGTTGGACAAGCTGAAGGGCTGTTGGTGGAGCATGCGCAAGAGACCAGCTCTGCTTTGAGGGCGAAGTCGTGTGGCAGCTCTGCTCACTGAGAGGTCGCCAGGGTCGCGAAGGGAAAGAGCCAGGCAGGCATCAGGATGTGGTACGAGATCTTGCCTAGCTTGGGCCTCATGTACGTGTGCTTGGTCATCCCTGGCATGAGCACCGCCTACATCTACAGATACAGCAACGGGGGCAAGGAGAAGAGAATTGATCAGAGCACCTATCAGTGGTACCTGCTGGAGAGAGACAAGCGTGTGTCTGGAGTAAATCAGTGCTATGACTCCCAGGGTTTGGAGAACATTAACATTAAGCATCTCCACCCCCATTGTTCAGCCCGGACACTGAGATCCAGCGCTGAGGGCCTTCTGGCGGTTCTCTCATTGCGAGAAGTGAGGTTACAGGGAACCAGACAGAGGGCCTTCTCGGTAGTGGCGCCCACCCTGTGGAACGCCCTCCCATCAGATGTCAAGGAAATAAGCAGCTATCTTATCTTAAAAAGACATCTGAAGGCAGCCCTGTTTAGGGAAGTTTTTAATATTTAATGCTGTATTGTTTTTAACACTTGATTGGAAGCATGGCTGGGGAAACTCAGCCAGATGGGCAGGGTATAAATAATAAATTGTTATTATTATTATTATTATTATTATTATTATTATTATTATTATTATTACCACAGTGCAATGAAAGCAACTTAATAAACATGTATTTGAAAAAGTATGGAGCATATTGATCATAATCTCATGAGGAGAGAGGACAATAGGCTTCTAATACTGTACCAATATAATTGCAATAAAGAAATAAAATACAGAAAGAAAGAAAGAAAGAAAGAAAGAAAGAAAGAAAGAAAGAAAGTTGGACAAGCTGGGCCTTTGGCCTGATCCAGCAGGCTCTTCTTATGTTCTTATGTCATTAGTTCCCATCTAGTTTCGGAGATTAGCACAAAAACACATGTGGAAAGGAATGAATCTCTCAGAATTTTTAACAGAGGAGTTTGGCAGAGACAACTCATGTTCCTCCTACACGAGAATATCTTCTCTCTCTGTCTGTCTGTCTTCTCAAAATAAAAATTAAAGACCTCTCATCTCAGCCGAGTGTTTCATTGTTTTCTCATGTTGCTAAATGTTCGTTTGACTACTTCATCTGCCAGAGACGTTTCCCTCCCTACATTTCGATTTCCTTGCGCTGTGTCTTGCATGGAAAGTGTTTCCTAAATAAAACCTGATTGATGGATGTTTGGCGTCGTGGGACCTGCAGCCTTGCGCATGAAGGAAAACATAAGAAAGAGGCAGATGGAATCTCCGTTGCATATTGGAACTGAAAGATGCCATCTTCAATGTTGTTACACGTCCAGAACCGCACTGTGCATTAGTCTTTGAATAAAAGAGGCCTAAAGCATATCAGTCCAGGCAGTCTTTGCAAAAGGCAGTGGCTAGGTTGTCCTGGAAAACTGTTCCTCCATGCTCTGGATTCCATATTGTTGAAATGATGTGCTTTGTGAGCTTAGCATGTAAACAGTATTTCATACCTGCCAGGCAACTGTGTTCAACATTTGCTAGTATTTGACACCTGCTATTCCATTTAGTGATGTATGGAAGTGAGAGCTGGACCATAAAGAAGGCTGATCGCCAAAGAATTGATGCTTTTGAATTATGGTGCTGGAGGAGACTCTTGAGAGTCCCATGGACTGCAAGAAGACCAAACCTATCCATTCTGAAGGAAATCAGCCCTGAGTGCTCACTGGAAGGACAGATCCCGAAGCTGAGGCTCCAATACTTTGGCCACCTCATGAGAAGAGAAGACTCCCTGGAAAAGACCCCGATGTTGGGAAAGATGGAGGGCACAAGGAGAAGAGGATGACAGAGGACAAGATGGTAGGACAGTGTTCTCGAAGCTACCAGCATGAGTTTGACCAAACTGCGGGAGGCAGTGGAAGACAGGAGTGCCTGGCGTGCTCTGGTCCATGGGGTCATGAAGAGTCGGACACGACTAAACGACTAAACACCAACAACAACAACAACTCCATTTAATAAACCCTGGTTGTTGTTGTTTGCATTCATGCATTGTACAGCCCTTTCAACAGGTGATGAAAAACAAAAGAGATATTTTTTAAAAAAGCTGATACTTCCATTTTTATTTCAAAAGTTTGACAGTATCCACTCCCACAGCTCCAAAAAGCAGATTTTGTGTTTTTTCCCTGAAGAGCTCGGTGTATCAACATTTCCCATGCCCCCATAATTATTCCATGGGGAATGTGATTGGTTTCCGATGGTCATTTGCAATAAATGGAACTGCACTTCACCTGTCAAATAGTAACAAATGTATAACAAATACCAAGAAATACTGCATGGCAGATGTCAAATACTGTCTCATGGCACACTTGCTGGTTCAGGTGTGCAGAGGTTCCTCCTAGCAGTCCAGATGTTATCCTGAAAAGCCTAGCTGCATAATAATAACAAGAATCTCAAGGAGCCAGCTAGAAGAAGAAACTGTTGGTGCCATCCTTTTTTAAAAAAATGTTTTTTATTGGTGTTTCATTTAATACAAACAAAATACAGTAAAATTCAACAATCATTTACCCACATTCTTTCTCCACACTCTGCTGAGCATTGACTTCATTCCCTCCCCTCAACAGGTTTTCTTATGTCAGCTACTTTTCCACAGTTTCTTATTGTATCCAATCCTATCTAGTAAAGGTAAAGGGACCCCCTGACCATTAGGTCCAGTCGTGACCGACTCTGGGGTTGCCGTGCTCATCTTGCATTATTGGCCGAGGGAGCCGGCGTACAGCTTCCGGGTCATGTGGCCAGCATGACTAAGCCGCTTCTGGCAAACCAGAGCAGCGCACAGAAACACCATTTACCTTCCCGCCGGAGTGGTACCTATTTATCTACTTGCACTCTGATGTGCTTTCGAACTGCTAGGTTGGCAGGAGCAGGGGCCGAGCAACAGGAGCTCACCCCATTGTGGGGATTCGAACCGCCAACCTTCTGATCAGCAAGTCCTAGGCTCTGTGGTTTAATTTCAGTCCTGCCAGAGTCCTCAAATTTCTACAGTTATTATTTATGTTCTCCATAAATTTACTCCAATCTTTTTGGAATTTTTCTTCGGATTCTACAGGTCAGTTTTGCTAGTTCTGCATAATCAACCATCTTTGTCTGCCACTCCTCTATTGTTGGTAATTCTGGTACTTTCCATTTTTGGGCTAACAAAGTACTGGCAGCTGTCGTAGCATACATAAATAACCTTTGATTCTGCTTTTTCTATTTCCTCTCCCATCAAGCCTAGCAAGAAAGCTTCTGGCTTTTTTGAGAAAGTGTATTTAAATATCTTTTCCAATTCATTATATGTTGGTGCCATCCTAATTTCTGGGGGTGGGTGGGTGGTTTTACACTCCGAAGAGTGGATACCATGACAATAAAAGATGTACCCTTATCTGTTTTATAAAACAAAACTTCCACCCACAATAGGGCCTCACAAGGAAATCTAATGGTTTGTGGGAAAGGGTTCATACTGGAAAAGGTAGTTGAACAGACAGCAACAGCAAGGAAGGGGAGCAGAGGGCTAGGAACGCCCTCCCATCAGATGTCAAAGAGATAAACAACTACCTGACATTTAGAAGACATCTGAAGGCAGCTCTGTTCAAGGAAGTTTTTAATGTGTGACGTTTTAATGTATTTTTAATCTTTGTTGGAAGCCGCCCAGAGAGGCTGGGGAAACCCAGCCAGATGGGTGGGGTACAAATAATAAATTATTATTATTATTATTATTATTATTATTATTATTATTATTATTATTATTGGCTACAGGGGTCGGCAATGGGCCCCCAATTGGGATGTGGGCATCAGCAGGTGACTTCAGCTACTGACTTCAGCTCTTAAGGATGAGCAGAATAGCCTTAATCTAGTTCATTTCTGTGTTGGTTGCATTGAGCTCCCTCTCTGTTCTGTGCAGGTTCTTTAAAATTTTGCATGAACTTGATACGAAAAAAATTAAACAAATTTGTGTTTGTTTTGTTTAAACAGTTTATATATCGCTTAACTACAATGGTCTTTAAATGGTTTACAAAGATACAATACAAAGAATAATGCATTTCAGTGGACGAAAGTAAAGCTATTCTTTACATTAAATTTGCTTACGCGATTTCCGCTCCTGACCTTGGGTGAAAATGAGAATTGCAGGAATTTCCACCCCTATTTCCACTTACAGTTGTATTCTCAGACATCCCAAGTATTTACCTTGTACTTCCCAAGTCCTGATGCTCCTTACCAGTGTTTCCCCCCCCCCCCTGTGGGGTAGTACGCAGGGGTACGCACACCCCTAAACATTTTGTGAATCTTTGTACTTTTGTCCATTTAATGTATTTATTTTCTCTGATTTGAACTACAGAATGGTGATTTTCTTGAGTCAAAATGAGAGTACCCCTAAACACTTTTTAAAGAAAAAAGGCACTGCTCCTTAACATTTTATACCAGGAAAGAGAAACATCTATTCCTGCTGTTGCTCTTTTCTATGATGTTGAAAGGAGCACATGTAACTTTAAAGAAGACATTGGGGAGCAAATTGTATCCCCCCCCCATTACATTCTTGAATGTATCAGAGCAAGTTTGTCTAAGCAGAACGAGAAGTGCCCAAGGGATTAGTGACTCTTTTATTCTGATGCTTCTTATCAGAGGCATCCAACAGAGCAGGGAGAAAATGTCCTGTAGCTGATTGGAGAGAATATAGCTGATCTGCACCTTACCTTCCATTAGGGAGACTGAGTTGGCCTTCTTTCAGGTGACTGATTTGGAGGATGGGGTATGGTTAAAAGGGCAGCAAAACTGCAAGCTATTTAGTCTGCCATTATAATATCACCTCTCTTTGCTATTTTCAGTTTCAGTTTATTATTTTCAAATAATAATAATAATAATAATAATAATAATAATAATAATAATAATTTATTATTTATACCCAACCCCTCTGGCTGGGTTTCCCCAGCCACTCTGGGTGGCTTCCAACAAAAGATTAAAAATACATTAAAACATCAGTCATTAAAAACTTCCCTGTACAGGGTTACCTTCTAAATGTCATATAGTTGTTTATTTCTTTGACATCAGATGGGAGGGTGTTCCACAGGGCGGGCGCCATTACCGAGAAGGCCCTCTGCCTGGTTCTCTGTAACTTCACTTCTCGCAGTGAGGGAACCATCAGAAGGCCTTCAGAGCTGGACCTCAGTGCTGAATGATGGGGGTGGAGATGCTCCTTCAGGTATACAGGGCCGAGGCTGTTTAGGGCTTTAAAGGTCAGCACCAACACTTTGAATTGTGCTCGGAAACATACTACGAGCCCATGTAGGTCTTTCAAGACCGGTGTTATGTGGTCTTGGTGGCCACTCTGTGGTCTAAGTGACTAGGGCAGTAGTTCTCAAATGTTTTTCTCCAGGCCAAACATTCAGAATAAAAATTTCTCATGCTACACCAAGAAGAAGAAGAGTTTGGATTTGATATCCCGGTTTATCACTACCCACAGGGGTCTCAAAGCGGCTAACATTCTCATTTACCTTCTTTCCCCGCAACAAACACTCTGTGAGGTGAGTGGGGCTGAGAGACTTCAGAGAAGTGTGACTGGCCCAAGGTCACCCAGGAGCTGCATGTGGAGGAGCGGGGAAGCGAACCCGGTTTACCAGATTACGAGTCTATCGCTCTTAACCACCACACCACACTGGCTCTCAAATTTTGTATTGATAAGAAATACATTGGAAAACAAAAAGAAATGACTCCCAGCAGTGCTTGATTTATAACATAGAAGACAACTGTTTTATGACAGGATCATGGAGCATCCAGAAAGTAAAAAACAATGTAGCTGCATAAGGACACGAATCATTCCCAAAATATAATCATAAATGAGCCTCTTACATATGTAACTTAAGGATTTATACAAATTCAATGAGAACTGTGAGCTCTCACATTTATATTAGGTATGAATTGAGACAAACTCACTCTCGTCTCCAAATCAACACAAAGAAGCCTTTCCCTTTTCTGATCTTTCGAATCTGTCAGAGCTGAAAATCCCTGCTCACAGCAATATGCCGTGGAGTGGGCATTATTATCTTGGAAGATGCTTAGTAGGGCCAGTTTTGGGGTGACTTCTAATACTTGCTTAGTTATTTTGCATATTTCTTGTATGGCTGTTGTCCAGAATTGGATTTGGGGGCATTCCCAGCACATGTGGAGGTATGTGCCTGTGGAGATGCACCCTCTCCAGCATTTTTGTGAGGTTCCTGGGTGTATTAGCGCTAGTTTCCTTGGTGTTAGGTACCACCAGTAAGTGAGTTTCAGAGTGAGTTATTTCCTTTTCGTTGATATGGATTTAAAGGGCAAATAGAAACACCGCCACCCGACCCCACCTCCACTCACCATGGCCCCCTCCACCTCTTCCCCCCTTTTCTTCCTAATGTAACACTTATGTCTCAACAAATGAAACTGATCTGTAGAAAACGAAACTTGAAAAAAGAGACATTGCACATACTTTTGTAAACCAAGAAATCGTTAATTAAAAAATAGTTAAAAAACACACAAAACAATACGCCACGGAGAACTGTAGAAGAATAGCCAATGTTCTTGAAGAGAGGCATGGATACTGTTTCTGCTTGTATACCCTCCCCAAATTATTTTGATACTATGCTATACTATATTACAATGAAATGCTTAAATGTTTCTTGGATTGTCCTTGAATCTTCCTGCTACACCTGTCACACTCTCCTGCGCCACAACCTTTGAGAACTACTGGACTAGGGTGATTCCCATTGGCATATACAGTTGTTGTTGTTGTTTAGTCGTGTCCGACTCTTTGTGACCCCATGGACCAGAGCACGCCAGGCACTCCTGTCTTCCACTGCCTCCCACAGTTTGGTCAAACTCATGTTTGTAGCTTCGAGAACACTGTCCAACCATCTCGTCCTCTGTCGTCCCCTTCTCCTTGTGCCCTCCATCTTTCCCAACATAAGGGTCTTTTCCAGGGAGTCTTCTCTTCTCATGAGGTGGCCAAAGTACTGGAGCCTCAGCTTCAGGATCTGTCCTTCCAGTGACCACTCAGGGCTGATTTCCTTAAGAATGGATAGGTTTGATCTTTTTGCAGTCCATGGGGACTCTCAAGAGTCTCCTCCAGCACCATAATTCAATTTGAAAAGAAGGATATTTCAGTTCTGGAACATGAGATGATCCAAACCCTGCAGCAGTTTTTATTCCAGGAATGTGGAGCTTTCCCCAAATACCATTTCCCAAAGGGTACTGAACTGGAATTTTAACCCTACATGCCTTCCCCACTTTGAGCTGTCAGCAGTACCAACCAAATCCCAGGTTGATTTTAGGTGTAGCAAACCAATCTTTAACATATTTTTTAATCCCTCATAAAAAAGGTCATTTTTAAAAATTGCCTAACGCCCAAGGTCAAAACTTGTTCTGGTCCTGATGACATCCCTGGAAGTGTGGCAGAATCTAAACATCTTGTGCCCAATTCTCCCTGCAAACCAGGGCTGGGAAAACCTGTCGTCCTTCAGATATTGTTGGACTCCAATTCCCATCAGCCCCAGCCAGCATGGCTGCTGAGCCACTACAAATGCCAGTGAAATCACTATTTAACAGAGCTGCTGGGAAGCACCCAAGCAGGTACCTTTCATCGGAATGGAAGGCCCTGGGTGGCACCATGTTTGTTGCTGTGTCAAGGGAAACCTGGAAGAACGAGGAGTCTCTCTCTTGTATTGCAGCACTGGATAACTGCAGCACACAAACATTTAAAGGGCAGGACATCCAAATGAAGACAAATCAGTTTTGCTTTATATGTACATTTTGGCTTAATCAAGTTGGCCTTCCTCACCCCTTCCTCCACCACAGGTCTCCCAATTGTATTTTATGGTAAATAAAAACTAAGATCTGCTGAGGCCCGGAACGACAGATCACAACAATGAACAACTCATTATGGGTTTGTTTTTGTTTTAATCCTTTGGGGGACATTTTATTTGAACCCAGTTTCCTTCAGGCTCTGGTCTGGCGATTAGTGACTGCTTAATTATCCACCTCATTAGCTTCCTATTAATAATAAATACCAGGAGGCAGATACTTGCAATTGCACTGCTTGTTTAGGAAAGAAAGGCTGTGTATAGGCGGCACTTCTAAAATGAAAATCCCACTTGCAAAACCAAACCAAAAAAAACCCACACCAGGAGGGTAGATTTTACCAATGCTATTTCTCTGCGGGATCATCAAAAGCTACCTTATACTGAGGACTCAGCTATACAGCTGTAAATAAAACGGTTTAAGTGTGTTTTAAGTGCAATATACAAGCCAGACTGGATTGCTTAATTAAAGGATTCTACCAAATCGTAGAGACATCACCTTGCCAACAAAGGTCCGTATGGTTGAAGCCATGGTTTTCCCAGTGGTGATGTATGGAAGTGAGAGCTGGACCATAAAGAAGGCTGATCGCCGAAGAATTGATGCTTTTGAGTTTTGGTGCTGGAGGAGACTCTTGAGAGTCCCATGGACTGCAAAAAGATCAAATGTATCCATTCTTCAGGAAATCAGCCCTGTGTGTTAACTGGAAGGACAGATCCTGAAGCTGAGGCACCAATACTTTGGCCACCTCATGAGAAGAGAAGACTCTCTGGAAAAGACCCTGATGTTGGGAAAGATGGAGGGCACAAGGAGAAGGGGACGACAGAGGACGAGATGGTTGGGCAGTGTTCTCGAAGCTACCAGCATGAGTTTGACTAAACTGTGGGAGGCAGTGGGAGACAGGAGTGCCTGGCGTGCTCTGGTCCATGGGGTCACGAAGAGTCGGACACGACTAAACGACTAAACAACAACAATGAATCATCAACTTGCTTCCAATAAGTTGCAAAGGGACTGTCCCCTGCTATTTGCTCACTACCATGACTGAGGAGGGATAATATCAAAACAATATATCGTCTCCTATATTCCTAAAGATTCCCATAAGCTGAATTCAGGACAGATTTAAAATAGCCCTGCTTCGCACAGCTGTGGAGCTCTCTCCCACAGCAGGTCATGATGGTGAGCAAGCTAGATGGTTTTAAAGAAGGATGAGAGCAATTCATGGATGAGATGGTTATCGATGCTTCGTAGCCTTCATAGGATTTCTACTATATCAGGAATGCAAGCTGGAAAATGCATGATTGAATGCCTTCTTGTAAAAAAAAACAACCACACACCTCAATTCACATTACAACCTTGCACACCATTTGGAAGGTGATGCTAGAAACTGTTGTTCTGTAGGGCTAGCTTTCCACAGGCAAGGGAAAGGGAGGGAGAATTCAATGATGCAACACCCCATCTCCATTTCTGATGTGGTGCAATCTTAAGAGGAGCATGTCATCATTGTGGAACATGCAGTTCATCTCACCAATTGACTTTGCAGATGATATCAAAGGAGGCAAAGCCTTGTTCCATGAATCGCTTCAGGAAGCTCAGATCTGAAAGCAAAATCAGCTTGATTGTGACCACGGGGTGGAGGAGAATTCCATTCAGTCTGCATTTGAAAGCAAATTGGCCTAATTCCCAGTTTCTGGATTTATATGCAGATCAGATTGTGGACGTCTTTGAATTTTGCGATGCAATTTTGCTTAAAAATATTTTATTGATCATTTCAGAATTTCTGTACACCAGACACGTTCAACTTCCAAGAGACTGTGATCTACTCCCCTATAAAAAAAACTGGCAGTGATCTACCCGTCAAAGTTGTTAAGCTTTTTTGGGGGGTGGGCAAAGGGGTCCCGCAATCAACCATGATCAATCTGTTGGACACCCCTGCTGTACAGCATGCAGAGGTTTTACTATAAACCATTCTACCCGGACACTGAGGTCCAGTGCCGAGGGCCTTCTGGTGGTTCCCTCACTACAAGAAGCCAAGTTACAGGGAACCAGGCAGAGGGCCTTCTTGGTAGTGGAGCCTGCCCTGTGGAACCCCCTCCCACCAGATGTCAAAGAGAACAACAACTACCAAACTTTTAGAAGACATCTGAAGGCTGCCCTGTTTAGGGAAGCTTTTAATGTTTGATGTACAGTGGTACCTCTGGTCCCGCTGCTGCCGCGCAATTTCCGTTCTCATCCTGAAGCAAAGTTCTTAACCCAAGGTATTATTTCTGGGTTAGTGGAGTCTGTAACCTGAAACATATGTAACCTGAAGCATATGTAACTAGAGGTACCACTGTATTACTGTATTTTAATATTTGGTTGGAAGCTGCCCAGAGTGGCTGAGGAAGCCCAGCCAGATGGGCGGGGTATAATAATAAATTATTATTATTATTACATTATTATCAAAGGGTATATACTGTTATGAGGATTGGGGGGGGGGTCAGTCTGGATGTTGTCCTAGGCCCCTTCCAGTTGCTGTGATCCTGTATCTGCAAGGCTAGAATGTACTGTATAAGGGGGACTTTGAAGAACAGGTCAAACTAGTCCCTTTGTCAGGGTAGTAACCTTGGTCATTCAGCCAAGACCTGACATCTGCATATAAAGAGAGTGAGAAAATGGGCGGACCTTTTCATGCCCAGCCTCGCTTGACTAGTGGGTGGAGAAACAATTGTCAGATTTGGGGTGTGTGCTTGTGAGTTGGAAGGTGGATGCTGGAAGCTGGAGACAGAAGAATGTCCATAATACTCCATAGAGTACTATAGTACAGTGGTACCTTGGTTTTCGAACAGTTTAGTTCTCGAACGTTTTGACTCCCAAACACTGCAAACCCAGAAATGAGTGTTCTGGTTTATGAACTATTTTTGGAAGCCGAACATCTGACGGGGGTTCTGCAGCTTCCGATTGGCTGCAGGAGCTTCCTACAGCCAATCAGAAGCCTCGCTTTGGTTTTTGAACATTTTGGAAGTTGAATGGACTTCCGGAATGAATTTCATTCGGCTTCCAAGGTACGACTGTACTCTGCTGCATAACTGTATTAGATTTAATAGAGAAGTATTTTTATACAGTTATGCACATGTATGCGCTGTTACTTTAGGAAACCTGGACTGTACATGTGTGAGCAGGGGGTTTAAAAATGTTTACAATAATGCATGTAGCATGCAGAAATTGTTCATATTTTTAGTGGAGCAATTTTTAAAAATAGCTTGGATCTCCATGACATCAATGAAACAAGATGGGAATTAGAGGGGGGGGGGAGAGATCTGTGCAGATCAGTACAACATCAAGATCCTTCTCCCCCAGTAAATTCCATCCCTACTCATAAATGAGCCGATTCCAAATTGAGACATTGGGAGTTCATTTATCCCTAACGCCCGCAGGCTAGTTTGACCCTGCTTGTATATAACATTTCTATCTTGAAAACTTGCAAAAGTGATATGCTTGTTTTTTTTCTCTCCTCCCCCTTTACTTTCCTTTTCTTGCAGAAGAAATAATTTCTCTCTCTCTCCCTCTGATCTAGTTAAGCCACCCCCATGGTCCCCAAACATGTTTCAGACAAGCTTTGGATGATTCCTGGTTTTATGATACATTTGGAGCAGCCACCTGTATTTCCTGACAATAGATTTTATTTTGAGATAGCTGAAATTGTTTGCAATGCATTTTCTTCATAAAGCCACATAGGGTCTTCGAGGCAGAAAAAGTGCAGGTCTAGACAGAATTATCTCCGGAGCCGAGAGCTGTGCAGCTAAGGGTGTCCATGGAATTTAAAGCAGATTCAGGGGTGGGCAATATAAGCAGGAGCTTGGGAAATTCTTGCTGGTTCTGTGAGAAGTTAGGAGGGTGGGAGGGAGGAAAACCACTGACACAGACTGCACTCCCAGCTGGACCACACAGTCTTCAGACTGCTATGGGACGCCAACAGAACCTGGAATGCTTGGGCAATGGCTGAGGACCTAGCACTTAATAATAATAATAATAATAATAATAATAATAATAATAATAATAATTTATTATTTGTACCCGACCCATCTGGCTGGGTCTCCTCAGCCACTTAATCCAACAAAGATAAAAATACATTAAAATGTCACACATTAAAAACTTCCCTAAACAGGGCTGCCTTCAGATGTCTTCTAAATGTCAGGTGGTTGTTTATCTCTTTGACATCTGATGGGAGGTTGTTCCACAGGGCGGGCACCACTACTGAGAAGGCCCTCTGCCTGGTTTCCCATAGCAACAACTGATGACTCCACAAAGCCATCCTGCGCGAAGACCAGGGCTGATGTGAGTTGTGATTTAGAAAGTAGGTTGGTAAAATATTAAGTAACTGAAGAGCTACAGTAGATCATTAAAGCATTAAAGGTAGAAGTGGAATAGACTGATCAATGGATACAGTGCAAGATACATATATATGGCTTAATTCAGGGGTCAGCAAACTTTTTCAGCAGGGGGCCAATCCACTGTCCCTCAGACCTTGTGGGGGCTGGACTCTATCTCTCCCTCTCCCTCTCTCTCTCTCTCTCTCTATATATATATATTGGTGGGGGGAATGAACGAATTCCTATAACCCACAAATAACCCAGAGCTGCATTTTAAATGAAAACACACATTCTACTCATGTAAAAACACCAGGCAGGCCCCACAAATAACCTAGAGATGCATTTTAAATAAAAACACACATTCTACTCATGTAAAAACACACTGATTCCTGGACCGTCTGCGGACTGGATTTAGAAGGCTTTTGGGCCAGATCCGTCCCTTGGGCCTTAGTTTGCCTACCCATGGCCTAATTGGTTTGGGAGTTTGGCCATGGCAGATTTTTGTAGATTATATTTTAATTACATTGTACGGGATGAGCTGCCCTCTCTCATACAGTTGTACCTTGTTTTGAGTCCAGGATCCGTTCCAGAGCCCTGGACACTTGATGAAAGGGACGCTTGACAAAGCACTGCTCTGCGCACATGCGTGGAGCGGTTTGCGCTTCTGTGCATGCGTGAGTGGCAAACCTGGAAGTAACCTGTTCCGGTACTTCCAGGTTTGCCGCGGACGTTCGCCGAAATGGACAGTCGATGGGGCAGACATTCACAAAGGTATTACTGCATGTATACCAGCCCTTCAGTTGCACCATTCTCTGATACAGCTACTCCCTGTTACTATGTAATAATCTTG
The DNA here is from genome assembly GCF_964270895.1 of Podarcis filfolensis. Taxonomy (NCBI): domain Eukaryota; kingdom Metazoa; phylum Chordata; class Lepidosauria; order Squamata; family Lacertidae; genus Podarcis; species Podarcis filfolensis. The sequence goes on along the minus strand of NC_139607.1, from coordinate 89,588,613 downwards.
AGAGATTGATTAGATGCTTTATCCTTATTTTACACTATCAATCAGCTTCAGAAGCTGTTTATAGCTTTTGTGCAGGACAAAAGCATCCCAAATGATTCCTTAATGGTGATGTGACATTTGATGAATAATCAGAGGATTCATTTTTACTGTCATTCTTTTTTTGGTGGGGAGAGATGGGGATAGAAAACAATTTGCAACAGAGAGATAACTCAGTTGCTGAAGGCTTTTAGTTCTGAACCATTTGCAGATTTCACTTCTTCAAATATATGTTCTGGTGTGGGGAATGCAGAATATGGGAGAAGGGGGCAGGGAAAATGGTGAGCAATGAGTGGTCCAAGAGAGGGAGGAAAGGTTCTACAATTTTATGCAAAAACAAAACAAAAGAGGAATTTTCGGCTTGGTAGCTATCTGTTGTCAACAGAAGGGTCCATTTTGTTCAATGACATTTTAAACAATTGGGCGGGCACTATTTAAAACCACCAAAGCCACATTGTGGCTAGAGTGTTCAGGTCTAACACTGCCCAGAGGCAGATATAGTGCTGTACAGAAGTTGTTAGACTACAGCTCCCATCATCCCCACAGCCACCATGCTCAATGGTCAAGGTTGATGGGAGTTGCAGTTCAACAACATCTGGGGGCACCGGGTTGCGGAAGGCCACCCAGCGACTTACCACTACACAATACTGGTGGTTGAGCCAATTCAGAAAAGAACCTTCTTGCTAATTTTGGGATTAAAAAACAAAACAAAACTTTTTCATATTCTTCCTCAGCTGTGGGAGAACTTCAGCCTGCCTCTGGAGAATACTCAAGAAAAATAGCCTCTCCAGTTTGCCTTCACCTCTACACTTTATAGAAACTATTAGTTTGGATCAGCCATTCTGCTTTCACTGGTGTTTTGCAGCCTCCACTGATTACAACAGGGATGTTGTAAAAGGTTACTTAAATTGCAAAATAGAGGTGGCTGCTCGATTGAGCATGCTATTTTATGCATTCTTACTTAGGAGTAAACCCAACTGAGCTCAGTTGGACTTTTTTCTGAATAAATATGGATAGGATTATTATTATTATTATTCATTGAATTCTTATACCACCCTTCATCTGTAGATTTCAGGGCAGTTCACAACATAAAAACACAAGATAAAAACACAAAACACATAATAAAAACAATAAAAACTACAAATCAATACCTCCACCTCCTTCCACAAACATATTTAAAGGATTTAGGATGTTACATGGCTGATGCAACTTAGGCTGGATCTAGACACATCAAAAAACCGTTTCAGGAAAATGCGTTATAAACCTCATAATGGGAAATCGAAAGAACGAACTCTACAGCACCATTTGGTGTCATAGTGTTATAACTCATTTAAAACACTTTTTTTTTACTAATGTAGTTGAGTCCTTAGGCCACATTCAGACCACATATTTAAAGCTCGATGATACCACTTCAAATATTTGTGACTCCCCCCCCAAAGGATTCTGGGATTGTAGTTTGTTAAGGGTACTGATAGATATTGGGAAACCCCTAATAATTAATATAATTCCCAGAGTGGTTTATCAATCATTCCCTCTTTCCCACGGAACTCTGGGAATCATAGCTCTGTGAGGGTGAAAGAAGTCACTCACAAATGCCTTTCAGCCACCTGGAAAATAAGATTGGTGCAACAGAAAACCCCACACCCACGAGAATTTCACTAAAATTGTCTCTTTCCTTTCATAATTTTTGGTGCAATTTTTTTCCTTCATCAGATGGCATGGTTGGGAAAAAAATGCAGGGCACAATTTCAGTGCAACACTAGAAATTATGGAGTTGTTTGAAGAAGCAGGAGTCATTGGGCTGGGGCTGGGGCAGGCATTCTGATCTGTATATGCTTTTGATTCGCCCCACAACCCAAAACAGACACAGACATTTCCCCACAATTTGTAATCCTGTATCTTTCCTGTTACAACTAACCAGGGTGAGTGCTATTCAGTTATAACAAACATAGACTTTTTCTTTCTCAACATGAACTCATGGCTTCAGTTTATCCTGCCCTGATAATGGAAAATGTTTGCGACCGTGAAAAATAACATCCATGCACCTTTTCAAAATGGGACTTCTCACCAGTAATCATCATTATTCATATTTAAACATATTCCATTTTTTCCATAAGTAGTTTAACTGACAACTTACCTGAGGACTATTTAGAACACAGGCACACATCTAAACATCTTAATGTGTAAAAATACTGGCAATTAACTGCAAACAATTTGAACCACTTAGTGCTTTTAGAGAATGACCAAACGGATTTTCATTTCTTTGTGCCTGTTTTGCACCAGTTTAATGAAAGGCACTCACACAATTAGAACAATTTCTTTCTGTTATAAACATGACAGCAAATACGACCTTTTGTGGGATAATTTTTGATAATTAGCGCTGCCAACCAGTTTATTTCTGGAAGGCTGTTATATAAACACACATGCATGTACTGTATTTGGAAATGTAACACTCCCTTGCAACTTTGTAATCCAAATCGGAAAAAGCAACTTTCCTTCCCAACCATGTCTGTTTAAGAGACTGGAGCTGTGGTGATGGCAGGAAGGTTGTGGGGGTGAAATTCCCTTTGGGGGGTTCGATACGGAAGCTCAAACCAGATTTCCAATTAGGCAGAATTTTATTCAGTAATGCATTACAGGTCAGAGTCCAAAGAGTCTGAGACGATAGTCTATTAGCACACCCCTATATAGGGGGGGGAGGTGTTACCTTGGCTGTTTATTCTCTAGCCAATCACTTTGTGCCACCTACTGTCACCCCATCACCTCACTATCTTTTTGTCCAACCACAGTCCTTGAAAACAGTCACCCAACCCAACTCCTTTCCTCTGGCCTCTTTGCATCGTACCTGGAGCTGCTTTTCACTCCAACTAAGACCCTCCATAACTGGTTCTTACTAGTTTTGTGTTCAAGCCCAGTCTAAACCACAGAGCCTAGGACTTGCCGATCAGAAGGTCGGCGGTTCGAATCCCCGCGATGGGGTGAGCTCCCATTGCTCGGTCCCTGCTCCTGCCAACCTAGTAGTTTGAAAGCACGTCAAAGTGCAAGTAGATAAATAGGTACCGCCCTGGCGGGAAGGTAAACAGAGTTTCTGTGTTCTGCTCTGGTTCACCAGAAGCGGCTTAGTCATGCTGGCCACATGACCCGGAAGCTGTACGCCAGCTCCCTTGGCCAATAAAGCGAGATGAGCACTGCAACCCCAGAGTTGGCCACGACTGGACCTAACGGTCAGGGGTCCCTTTACCTTTACTTTTAAGACCCTCCATAACTGGTTCTTACTAGTTTTGTGTTCAAGCCCAGTGCCGGATTTACGTATAAGCTAAACAAGTTATAACTTAGGGGCCCACTCTCTTGGAGGCCCCCCAAAAAATTAAAGGGAAAAAAACTGGATGTACATTTCCAAAATATAAGATAAAAACCAAATAGAATAAAACCTACATACAGCAACAGTGTTTTGTGTTGTGTAGGCTCCTATAAGTCATGGGCCCCACCTGCTAGCCTGCTCCCTAAAATATCACTGCTTTGCTCATTTCTATATATAGGGTGCCTACATAAAATATGTATTTTATGATAAAATACGTATTTTGTTATGTGCAAATGGCTTTAGATACCTATTAGGTCCATAAATCACCATAAAGCATATATTCAACACAAAAAAACAGTGACAATTTGTTGTTGACCAAGGACAGCTGGACATATAAAAGGCCCCATTACCTCCAGTAATTTAGGACCTCATCAAACCTAAATCTGGCCCTGTTCAAGCCGTACTGTTGTATGCACAAAGCTGGCTCCCCTAATAATGGATTTCTCTCTCAAGATGCTATAGTGCTCGTTCAGAAAAGACAAAAGAAAATAGACACACACACATACACACACACCACTTTCGCCCCGTTCTACTCACACACGACCGCACCACTGGGTTTGGAATTGGACCGGAACTTAAAAATGGAACTGTTTTTCCTTTCCTTTCCTTCTTTCCTGGGCTTTTCTAACCCAATCTCGCATCAAAGCAGGGCGGTTGCAGTTTGCACATCACCGCTCTGGGTCCTCATGACAACGTTGGTGCTCTTCGACGGGAATTTTTTTTGCAACTGTTGGCTACCCAGGCAAATGAGCGCATTCCGAGAGCGCTCATTATTCACCGTCCTAAATTGACTCATCATGATTCATTTTCCCCTCGCTAATCTGCATGCATCACCATAAATTATTAATAAATTCTTCATCATCATTACCCACATCGTAAATTATTTACTTTACCTTTCTTCGGTTCAGCACTTCCCTCCCCCCTCCCCAATATTACCGGCACTCCCTTCCAAAATAAAATATTCCTTTTTGCAACAAAAAGGCAATGGAATATGAGGGGTGGAGAGAGAGAGAGAGAGAGAGAGAGAGAGAGAGATGTTTCCATTATATTTCTTCTCAGTGGTATTTTTCTAGAAAATGAGGTGCTGGAACTCACCATGAGCACCTCCCTTGTTATTTTATAATGGCAATGGTGCCCACTGAGTTCCACCTGAAAAAAAATCTGTTTCTACTTACTCAGGTAATACTGTACAGTGGAACCTCAATTTCTGAGCATCTTGGAAGACGAACCTTTTGATTTTCGAACACCGAAAACCCGGAAGTCATTGTTTCTGTTTTCAAACGTGCCTCAGAAGTCGAACGGCTTCTGAGGTGCATTTCTCAGTTTTCTCAATGGGATTTGCCTACTGCCCACTGAGCCTTTGTTGTCTAACGTTTTGGAAGTCAAACAGTCTTCTGGAATGGATTACGTTCAACAGCTGAGGCCCACTGTACAGTCATACCTCTTGTTAAGTTTGCTTCAGGTTGCGCGTTTTCAGGTTGCGTCCCGCGGTGACCCGGAAGTACTGGAAAGGGTTACTTCTGGGTTTTGCCACTCGCGCATGCGCAGACATGCAAAATGACATCACACGCATGCGCAGAAGCGGCGAATCACGACCCGCGCACGCGTAGACGCAGGTTGCGTTCCTTTCATGTTGTGAACGGAGCTCCGAAACGGATCCCGTTCACAACCAGAGGTACCACTGTACTTGAAGAAACAAAGGGACTTAGGAATGGCTTTGCTCAAGGCCAACACAGCATATTTTGCTGTCTGAGGAGAATGGGGTGCAACCAATGCCAGCCAAGTTATATCGGTGACTGCCAGAGCTGCCACAAGCACCTCTTAATCTGCCGGGCAACAAAAGTGCTATAATAATAAACTAAATAGCTAACCATTTCCTGACCTTTCCTGATGCCCTAAAGCAGTCTCTTAATGGTTAAGAAAATAAAGACAAGCCTACTGGATCAGGCCAGTGGCCCATCTAGTCCAGCATCCTGTTCTCGCAGTTGCCAACCAGATGCCTGTGGTAAAACTCTTAATCTGCCAGGCAACAAGAGTTCTATAATCATTGTGGTGTTTGTATGGAACCCCTGGTCGTCTCACGGACTATTGACCTGTACACCACTAATCCACTGTCACCAACCAGGTCCTCCCCAGTAAAATCACTTCAGTCTCAGTCAGGTTCTCAAGGTAATAAAGAAGAGTGTATTTTATTTCAGACACAAATAAACTTTTACGGCATTCCACACGTTGTTACTCTTTACTTTCTTAGTCTTATTTTCCTCTCTCTATCTCTTCTTTTTTTAAAAAAAAATATTTATTGAGATTTTACAAAAACATAAGTTTACAAATTAGAAAAAAGTCACATAGAAAGAAAAAGATACAAAAAAGAAGACATAGAAAAATACATAAAAGAGAAAAAGAGGAATAAAAATACAAAATACAAAAAACAAATAGATAAAAAAGAATTAAAAAACAAATCCATTTTTAGTAACTTTAAACTCATTAGCTTGTTTCCTTGGCCTCCTCAAACCTCCCCTTTTTGTATTCCCATTTAAATAATCAAATCAGCAAATCCTTACCCTCTTTCGTTTATCTTAACTCTATATCTTAACATATTATAACTCTATATTTTCATCCATTTATCAATTCATTTTTGCATATTCTTATTAATTTTGTTGCTAATGCCACTTATTTTCAGTCCAACATCATTTTAACATTCATTAATTTTACAGTGTTTCTGAAGGTAGTCTTTAAATTTCTTCCAGTCTTCTTCCACCAACTCTTCTCCCAGGTCTCGGATTCTGCCAGTCATTTCCGCCAATTCCATATAATCCATCACCTTCATCTGCCACTCTTCCAGGGTGGGTAACTCTTGTGTCTTCCAACTCTCTCTATCTCTTCTACCTCCCCTCACTCAAGAACCCTTGCCCTAACTGTCTCTATTTCCAACTGACTGCCAACTGCTTCTCCAACTGCCCTTCCCAACCAGCCAACCCACTAAAACCAACCAACTACCCACCAACAACTCAAACAAACCTCAGACTAAGTCCTTTTATACACATGTAGGCGCCGCCTCCAGCTTTCCTATTGGTCTACATTTTTAACCCTTTCTTTCCCCCCTGTTCAAACATTTTCAAAAGAACAAGCAGACACCACATCCATAAATTAAATAGATAACCATTTCCTGCCCTTTCACGATGCCCTAAAGCAGTCGCTTAATGGTTAAGAAAATAAAGACAAGCCTACTGGATCAGGCCAGCATCCTGCAGCCTGTTCTCGCAGTTGCCAACCAGATGCCTGTGAGAAACCGGCAAGCAAGACCCAAGCACAAGAGCAACTCTCCCCTCCTGTGGTTTCCAGAAACCAGCATTCAGAAGCGTTACTGCCTCCAGCCATGGAGCTAGACGAATCAATTTGCTCACCTGACATAAAGCAGTTTCCTGTGACCAGCACATTTTTATTTTTATTTTAACAACCCCTTTGCTTCGTAAGCACCATGGTGCAAACTGTGAAAGAATGGCATCTGTGAGTACAGTAGGTTTGTCCTTTTCCTGCCTGGCTTCAGCTATGATTTCTGTGAGTTTGGTGGGCTTCGTTCTCCTTCACTTTGAAATCCCAGCCAATTCAGAGGGAGGACAAATGCTAGTCAATACTCTCACTTCAACTTGATAAGAAGAAGAGTTTGGACTTGATATCCCGCTTTATCACTACCCGAAGGAGTCTCAAAGCGGCTAACAATCTCCTTTCCCTCCCTCCCCCACAAAAAACACTCTGGGAGGTGAGTGGGGCTGAGAGACTTCAGAGAAGTGTGACTAGCCCAAGGTCACCCAGCAGCTGCATGTGGAGGAGCAGAGACGCGAACCCAGTTCACCAGATTACAAGTCTACCACTCTTAACCACTACACCACAGTTTGGGCTCCATTTCAGACACCAACGCCTCTATATATGTATGTGTTTACATGCATGTATGTACTTTAGTCCATTCCTGAGTGCTCACTGGAAGGACAGATCCTGAAGCTGAGGCTCCAATACTTTGGCCACCTCATGAGAAGAGAAGGCTCCCTGGAAAAGACCCTAATGATGGGAAAGATGGAGGGCACAAGGAGAAGGGGACGACAGAGGACAAGATGGTTGGACAGTGTTCTTGAAGCAACCAGCATGAGTCTGACCAAACTGCGGGAGGCAGTGGAAGACAGGAGTGCCTGGCGTGCTCTGGTCCATGGGGTCACAAAGAGTCGGACATGACTAAACGACTAAACAACAACAACAACAATGTACTTTATGCTCCTGCTAAAAGTTTTGGCATAAACTTTGGGCTTGGCCCTGATGATGGTCTTTAAAAAAACAACAAGTGTTTTGACTTGCAAGATTAGGAACCCTTCTTGTAAACTTTTTCAGTCTTCCGCATGTGGGCTGCAGAAGGGAAGCACCAGATGCAGAATACAAATATAGCATTTGTGACCATATTGTGAGCATCTTGGTTCTGTTTCCTGTTTGTCACACTGTATCTATCACAGATTATTTTTAAAGCTCTTGTTCTCTCCTTTTGAAAATATGGTTTATAAAGCTCCTGTGACTGGGATAGGTTTGGTTCCGTTCGTTTGGAAAAGCACACACCACCCGAGCATGGCTCCTGCTCCTATCTCCATGTTGCCTGAAATTGCAGCATATCTAGAGGAAGCGTGGCAGCTGGGTGGTTGAACACCTGTTTTGCATGTAAAAGGCCCTGGGTTTGAATGCTGGCACCTCCAAGTCGAGCTGTCATTGACCCCTGTCTGAAATCCTAGAGAACCACTGCTGGTACTTGTAGACTTGGGATGGGAAATCTGTGCCCCTCCAGATGTTGCTGGACTTAGAAATGGAAAAATCTATCAACTTTGGTTCTCCCAGGAATGGAAATATGCTTGTGCTGGGTACAATCAACCTCACATCCCTCCGGTCAGCAGAGGGCAGGGTTGAGACTAACAGATAGTCAGGGGCAAATGAACTTTGTGGTTTCCTATTGAATTCCCAAGCTCCACCCTTCTGTCTCTCGTCCTGCACGAAGCAGTCACGAGAAATTATTATTATTATTAATATTATTATTATTATCACCTGCAATTTTCCCTGACAGGACCCAAGGCAAAAAAAATAGGGGGGGTGTGTTAAAAAACAATTATACATTAATAGGAAATTGTGTGTGTGTGATTTATTAAAAACATACAATCGCAACGAAAACTGTATGGCAATCGGTCCCCAACAGCCTGTTGGAACAAGAAAGTCTTTGCCTGCCAGCTGAATGACAGCAAGGAGGCAATAGTAGAAACTTTTAGTAAAATAAGACAATTGTGATATGTTCTGATTGATGAAGAATAGTGCGCTATATTGAATATAATTTGGACCCATGATCCAAACTGGAAGTCGTTATAGAAGTTATGTATGAAGAAAGTAATTTATCTTCTTAGCAAAGTGCATTATACTTTTGTTGTTGACTGTTTGCTTTTTAAACTCAATAAAGCATTTAAAAAGGGGTGGGGGAATGATAGCAGGGAGGCAGCCAGTCTAGCTTCTCTAGGGAGAGAGAGTTTCAAAGCCCAGGGTGGAGCGAGCCACCCATGGGGGCTGGGTGAGCCAAGGCAGGGCGCACTGCGTGGAGCTTCTCTGCAGCCTCCCCCTCAGCTGTAGGTCGGCTGAGGCAGTGGGCAGTGTTACAATATTGAAGCAATGCTGCTGCAAAGTCCTAGCTTGAAAAGTAAACATGATGGGAATGTTGGGACTGTCCGTGGGAAACAGAAGGACAGTCATTTCACAGTGCGAAGCACCGGAATTAGCTCAGAGTGTAATATGAGCTGTACAGGAAGTACTGGAAGTGTTTGACACTAGACTGCTGGAGCTTGAAGAGAGCAGTCATGTTTTTTGTAATGCTGCAAAGACAGAAATAAAGGCATGTAAATACATTTCTGTCTATCTCTTTCCCCTGCCTGGGGGGGGGGCAGGAAAGAGGGGTGTGTTCTTCCCACGTTTGAGAAGAATCGCCGATCGAGACCTTGCCTGCGCTTGCTGGGGAATGCAGCCAGGGAGGTCAACAGGGAATCAAGCCGGGTGCCTGGGATTGTTGCCAGTTTCTGCTGATATGGGCTTGAATTTCCCGACAGGCAGACGCAAGCCCCGCACTGCTCAGAAAAGCCATTGCTCTGTCCCAGCTCCTGCCAACCTAGCAGTTCGAAAGCACATCAGTGCAAGTAGATAAATAGGTACTGCTATAGCAGGAAGGTAAACGGTGTCTCTGCGCACTCTGTTTTCTGTCACGGTGTTCTGTTGCACCAGAAGCAGTTTAGTCATGCTGGCCACGACTCAGAAAGCTGTCTGTGGACAAACGGTGGCTTCCTCGGCCTGAAAGCGAGAGGAGCACTGCAACCCCATAGTTGCCTTTGACTGGACTTAACCATCCAGGGGTCCTTTACCTTTTACCATACAAACTATTAACTAACCCAATTTTGTTTTATTAAAACGAGAGTTTGTTGACCAAACTCAGGAATGCTTCAGGACACAAATACACAAGCAGGTAGTCACCCCTGCCTTTATGTCCACTGTATAGTATTATTATTATTATTATTATTATTATTATTATTATTATTATTCCATCCTCTCCCAACACATGTGCGACTGTGGCTATGGGTGGAACTATTACAGCCACTATAGCTGCAAATAGCATCTCATGAAAATTCTAACCACCCTTAGAATCAGCCATATTTGGCAACAGGAAAATAATGTTTTGCTGTGAATTGCCCATTGCGGTCCTCTGTGTTCTGTAAGCTTTCTTTCTTTCTCATCGTTATTGAGATGTATCCTTCCTCTCATTTTAGCCAAGATCTTAGCTATGAATAATTCATTGTTATCAATTTGGACACTTACATTTTAAAAATGGAAAGCCTGCATATAGCCTCCAGATTAAATTGCATTAAGAATAGTCGGGTGAATATCTTATTTAACAAATTAGCCTCTTCTCCCACCATAAGATGTACTTTCTGAGTTAATGACTGGGCATTTTAATAAGAATGGATGTAATTATTTTACAGTCTCTGCTCTTTAGAGACCAGCATCCTTCATTTTCATGTACAAAATCCTCTGGTGTGGGAGTATTATTGGAACAGAGCGTTTTTTAAAAAGTCACAACGCACGCCTATAACTTAGGGGGAATGGCCTTTCTTGGAGAATAAATAACACATGGGGGGAAAAGGTGGTATTAGAAAAAGCACTGAGCCTTAAAGAAATGATAAGAGTCATTAAGTGTTATTTTCCCCCTTAAACTCCTTTGCTGCCACTGTCTCTGATTTTTTCAAGAAGAAAAATGGGAGGGAAAACAGGCAAATGAAGTCAAGAAATAGAAACACAGGAAGTCGGGTGAAGGTCGGAACTGGAAACACAGGAAGTTGGGTGAAGGTCGGAACTCGAAACACAGGAAGTTGGGTGAAGGTCAGAACTGGAAGCAGAGAAAGTGGGGTGAAGGTCGGAACTGGAAAAGCAGGAAGTTGGGCAAAGGTTGGAACTGGAAACACAGGAAGTTTAGCACTGGAAGCACTCCAACTCACCTCCTCGGTCAATTGTCACTATTACAGAAGAGTGGCAACAAATGGCTGTGATTATCTGGTTCTCAATCCACTTGCAATCTTGAACACAAAGAAGCTCATCCCACAAGGAGAGCTGGCCCAAGACATTTTAAGATTTTGAATGATAGATTTATTTATTTTTAATGCCACAAAGATTAGTTCTCATACCAGGGCTGGTGTCGATAGATGGCATGGTTGGGCACCTGACAAGAGTCCCTCTGGACTCTTCACCATTGCAACCTGCTTGTTCAGCTAACTCCCATTCTGGCTCAGAGGAGATAATCAAGCAAAGAATTGGGGAGGGGGTAATGTGGGGAAGTAGCTGCTACTGCTTCAACATTGGGTCTGTCTGGCAAGTAAGCTGGTGGTAGAAATGATGGAGGCACCAATGACAATGAAAAGCTCACTCAGACGGGTGTGTGTGTGGGGGGGTGCTTATTGGTGATGTCTTGCTCAAGGGCACTGCCAAGATCTGGAGCCAGCGCTGGCTTATGCCCAAAATGCCTGTGACTTTTCCATAACAATAATGGGAAGATTTTATTTCTTCTTATTAAACTTCTAAATGGGCCAGAGGGAGGAGTAGGGGTGAGAGGCAATACAATTTAATCCTTTCTCTCTTTTTTGCCAGTCTGTTAAAGGTGTGTGTGTGCTTTAACAGCCCTTTATCAGTGATTTCTTTTCATACTTTACCCCTTAGCGTCCAATAAAATCTTGAAGCAAAATAACACACAAAGGGCGGAAACATGCAGGCAAGAGATATAAAAACCGTGGCGGAAACTAGCCTCCAAGACACAAGATTATTTAGTTTACAGTATCATAAAATATTTCTCGTGGGCATGGAGAGGTGGAACAGCTCTATAATACTGAAGAGGAGAGAAGAAAGAGAAAGAAGTAAGTATTCCTAACACAGCTGCAAAACTATGATGGGTCCAAATTTGTATTTAGGGGCCAGCTTTCTTTTGATCATCATTATCTACCATATATTTTGGAAAGCTGTTCATTTGCTATATGTCTGGGCACATCTTATGATACTGTAACTAAATTTTGCATGATTGGTCCACATACCAGTACAATTTGATGCCATTTTGAATCAAGATGGCAAACTCAACTTTTCAAAACTGCACAGATTTCAACCACTGGTTTCAAAACACTGTGTTGTTGTTGTTGTTTTCTTGGAATTCCCAAGCAATGGTTGGTACAAGGCTCCTGGTGATAAATATAGTTCCAATAATATAAATGATGCTTTGAAGAGTGATATAAAGAAAACCACTCCAGAATCGCTATGCAAATTTTAACAGAGACAAGAGAAGGGGGGAAAGTCATGGAAAATATTAGGCAGCTGAATTGGATTTGAACAGGCCGAATAAGAAATGGGAACAGAAAATAGAAGGAGCAGTTGCCTCCACGTGCCTTGTGTTTTCTCTCTCCCTCCCTCCTTCCCTCCCTCTCTCTCTCTCTGGGAGGTAGTCTGGATTGACTTACTCGGTCATGAAGTTCACTGGGTGACCCTGGGTTAGTCATTGGTTCTTAGCCTAACATACCTCACAGGGTTTTTGTGGAGATTAAATGAGTTCATTGGGGGCAAAGGTGGCATATGTGATAAATAAATATTTTTGGGGTGGTTTGACTGTTTTGTTCTTTATGCGTTCAGACACCTCTTCAGATATCATCACCAAACTCAGCACAAGCTTTCCCAAGGTGGAGGTGGTAGTTTTTGTTGATGTTGGGATGCCAGATGCCATTTTGAAACAAGATAGTGGTCTGAAAATAGCTCCAAAACTCACAAATCATGTTATCCATTTTTAAAATGTTGTTGTTTAGTCGTTTAGTCGTTTAGTCGTGTCCGACTCTTCCTGACCCCATGGACCAGAGCACACCAGGCACTCCTGTCTTCCACTGCCTCCCACAGTTTGGTCAAACTCATGCTGGTAGCTTCGAGAACACTGTCCAACCATCTTGTCCTCTGTCATCCCCTTCTCCTTGTGCCCTCCATCTTTCCCAACATCAGGGTCTTCTCCAGGGAGTCTTCTCTTCTCATGAGGTGGCCAAAGTATTGGAGCCTCAGCTTCAGGGTCTGTCCTTCCAGTGAGCACTCAGGGCTGATTTCCTTAAGAATGGATAGGTTTGATCTTCTTGCAGCCCATGGGACTCTCAAGAGTCTCCTCCAGCACCATAATTCAAAAGCATCAATTCTTAATAATAATAAATATTCTTCTTAGTTTCTTCTAATTCCTGGGAAGTGCTAGGTGCTCCCTGCTGATAAACAAACAAACCAGCACTGCCCATAAGAGGGTTAAATCAGAAATGCCAGGAGTCCTTCTGTGAAGCTGGCAAGCCAACAACTTGTCTTCCAATAACTTGTTTCTGGCTATTGTGTTAAGAAGGACCTTTGATTCCTTGTTCACTCCTGAGCAACTTTAATGAAGGTTCTGATGTTAACTCTCTTGGATCCAAGTGTGATGTCATCTCACTTAGCAACACCAAGTCAGACCCCAAAGCCAAGATCTGAGTGTTCCCTGATTCTTACCCTATAAAGGTTCTCCAGTGTGCTCTTCACCCCTAAGAAAGAAGACCCAATCAATCCAAAACTCATTTATTTCACAGCAAGTCACCCAGCTCCTGCTGAGTTTTAGGAATGGAAAAGAATTTTAATTACAAAGAAGAAATGCTTGTGGAACTTTGAAAATTAAACTTGGAGGTGCTTCCCTCCCCTTTCTCCCTCAGCTTTCTTTTTCTTTTTAAAGAGGTAATTATAACAAGTTGAAATTTCGTTAGATTTATTGGAATGGTCCAGTTAGATGCCTTTGCAGGAAATAAGGAGATCAAATTCAATATAGTCACGATAAGTTGAAACCAGAAACCAGATCTGACAAAAAGGTAATATTTAAAACAAACAAACAAATAAAGCGCCACACTTTCAGTGCAGTTAACAATTAATGTAAAAACAATACAGTTAGCCATAAAATCAATAAAACAGCAGAGCAGGCAGCATATAACACATGATCGATCGATCCATATGAAAGAGCAGACAAAATGCATCCAATGTCTTAAAGGAGCTAGATAGACCCACTTTAAAATTCTTTGGTAAGGAAAGATTTCAATTTTGAAAATGAATCAGCTAGAACCCTGTTCTTGTTCTTGGGTATTGCAGTGCAGGCTACAGGTCAATTATTAGCAAAATAGATATTATTTTAAAAATAATAATCATAGAATCAGAACTGTAGAGTTGGAAGGGACCCCAAGTGTCATCAAGTCCAACGGATGCTTAGTCAGAATCTCCTTTCTTGTGGAACAAGAAGGTGACAAATTGAAATTGCAGAGTTTTGAGAAATTTAAAGATAAAGTGCAAGATTGGCTTCATTATTATCAAATAAGGGAGGCTTACAATATGGATAAAAAAATTGGCTTCCAGGTGGAAAAATCAAAATTGGAAACAGAACTGTTAGATCCCAAAACTAAGATACTATCAAGAATGTATAACTTGCTGTTGAAATGGAATACGCAGGATGAAACGGTTAAATCTGCTATGATTAAATGGGCACAAGATGTTGGACATGACATAATGTTTGCTGACTGGGAACAGTTGTGGACCACAGGTATGAAATTCACGGCATGTAATGCCTTAAGAGAGAATATTATGAAAATGATATACAGGTGGTACATGACACCAGTCAAGCTTGCAAAAATTTATCATTTGTCTGATTATAAATGTTGGAAATGTAAAGAGAATGAAGGTACATTCTTTCACCTTTGGTGGACGTGCCCAAGGATTAAGGCTTTCTGGGAGATGATCTATAATGAAATGAAAAAGGTATTTAAATATACCTTCCTGAAGAAACCAGAGGCCTTTCTCCTGGGCATGGTCGGCCAATTGGTGCCAAAGAAGGATAGAACTTTCTTTATGTACGCTACAACAGCAGCAAGAATACTCATCGCAAAGCATTGGAAGACACAAGATTTACCCACCCTGGAAGAATGGCAGATGAAAGTGATAGACTATATGGAACTGGCGGAAATGACTGGCAGAATCCGAGACCAGGGAGAAGAATCGGTGGAAGAAGATTGGAAGAAATTCAAAGATTATTTGCAGAAACATTGTAAAATTAATGAATGTTAAAATGATGTCGGATTGAAATGAAGCGGCCTTAGCAACAAGGTTAATAAGAATATGTAAAAATGGATTGATAACGGATGAAAACATAAAGTTATAATACGTTAAGATATAGTATTTTTGTACTTTTTGTACTTTTCCTTTTTTTCTTTTTTACTCTGTAATTTTTTTCTCTTTGTAAAACTTTAATAAATATCTTTTAAAAAAAACAGAATCTCCTTTCTTGTAACTTGAACTTACTGGTTTGGGCCCTAGACTCCAGATTAGGAGAAAACAAGCTTGTTCCATCCTTCACGTGATAGTGCTTTAGATTATTGAAGACGGGCATCACATCTCCTCTCAGTCTCCTCTTTTCCAGGCTAAACTTACCCAACTCCATCAACCGTTGCTCATAAGACTCGGTGTCCAGACCCTTGATCATCTTGGTCACCATCCTCTGCATATCTGAGCATTCCTGCTTTTGTGTTTGAAGACTTGCTATTTGAATATGAAGCCACAAACAACTTGGGACCAGAATACTTCTAGGGGTGCCTTGCCTTACACTTGGTTACTTCCGTCCTGTCATTGAAATTCTACTCAATATTGATCCAGAGCAGAACTCCAATGTATAGTTAGCAGAGAAAAAACTTAAGCACATTGCAGGATTTCCCCCCAAAATAGACCAGAGCAAATTAATATTTCATCCAGCAGAGCTTTATTGCTACTGAAGGCAAATGAGCATAATGGTCACAAATCCAATACATTCAGGATTGGCACTGTCCATAAGAAGTTCAGTTGCAGCAGACTTAACTTTAACTTACAATAACTTATAATAAGTCTAAACCTTACCAGACCAGAAGGAAAAGAGATAGAAAAAGAAAGTGAAACTCAGGCTCTTTCTGGCCCTACTTTGATAGTCAGCATGACCTTGACAGAAGGAGATAAGAGAAACAGTTTAAGCCAGCTGTACTCAGCTTCTCTGAAGGAATAACCCAAACATCATGAACCTTCTGCTTGCTTCGTTCACACAGAGAAGCTTCCAGAAGCTTCCAGAACCCTCTTGAATTAAATAGGAAAGATCTCTACATATCATATCAATACTTTCTGCACTAAGAAATGCAAACTGACAAATGCTTGGGAGTGACACTTTTAGTAGTGCTATATGCTACTGAGGTTTGTCTTACTCTCACTAAGACCAGGTCCTTTAGTGTGATGCAACCTGCCCTTTGTAATTCACTCACAATGACCACAAGGCAGGCATCTGTCTTAGCTAACTGGGTGATCCAGCTACGTTTGATGTAGTCAGCTGATCTACTGGTTTGTGATGTAGGTTGCATCTGCTTTATGAATATAATTTTGTTTCTTATCATATGATGTTCATTGCCATGATATTTACTGATGATGCAGTTTTTTAAAAAACAAACAAACCCCAATATCAAACACCAGAGGAGTGGGAACACATTGAATAGCTCCAGCTTTTGCACAACTGTCTAAAGCAAAAGCTGTGCACAAAAGGCTTCCATGCAGCCTAGACACACGCACAATTGGGGCTCTGAGAAATGCAGAATTCTTTGCATGTACAGCTACAGCGCATGGAGGCTCCATCACTACAAATGGTTGCACTCTTTTCATGAAGGCTTGGCGAATCCCTGCTCCCATGTTGACCAGCAAGGGTTTTGGTTGTCATATCCAATTCATGTAGAGAAGTCTGGATGAAGTTTGTAGAATAAGCCTAGTCCTGCTTTGTCTCCCCATAACTCCAATTTTGCTTTAATGAAGAAATGGAAAGCAAGCATGTATTAGGTGCATGATTTGCCTGAGATAGGGAAGGTAGTGCAGGATGAAACAATGACATTATATATAGAATCGTGTAGTTCTACACAGCATGATAGATAGCCCCATTATTTTCAGGTCCACCATGTGGTCACTGAGCTATTAAGGAAACATAATTTCAGTGAGAGAGCAAACAAGTGGTGAGGTCTTAGTTTCTGGAAGTACATCAAAAGGAAATTATATGAAACAGTTTTGTATGGATTTAGATAAAAGGCCCGGTGTCTTTATCTGAGGAAACGACAAAGATCTGAGGAGAACCGTATCAGAGGAGATACGGCACTGGGTCGTTTTAAATGTTCCTGAGGTAACTTTCTGTGTGGATCTTATAGAGGGCTTTTATTCCTGTTCAGATGGTATCTTATCCAATCTGGGTTGTCCAATATATGTAACAGTCAACGATACCTGCTGGAAATATGGTAATACTGGAGCAAATTTGCTCCATATTTACTGGAAATGTCCTAAGATTACACACTATTGTATATCAATTTGGGAGCATGCTGGAGATATGGCTGGCAATGTGCTACCCTTGTACCTGTTAGTAATTTTTTATTATCATTATCTAAAAAGCACAGTTGTACTGGAAGTTCTGGAGATGACTAGACACTTTTTAAGAGCAGCTAGGAAGATAGGATCTATACAGGGAGGAGGGAATTCTATATCTACTATCTAGGTCAGAATGGTTACTATGGGTCTGAGGTAGTATCGTCTTTGCCCACTCCTGAGGCTCTCATCAAAGAGGAACAAAAACATTACAATTTATTAAACATTAACTCTTCCATTAAACCCTTACAATTCTACACATGTGCAGGCTTTGCTCATGTTGGCCACTGTGATGATTTGAGGGCCTAACTATTCATGACACTAATTGCATAGCTTGCAATCATGTCATCCTTTTTTCTTGTGTTGCAGGAAGAGGGGAGATTGTTATCAGGACTGCAGGAGTGCGGGGAGGGGAGCTTGAAACCTTTGCTTACCCAATGTGATCTTGACAAAATGCAGGAGCATACACACACACACACATGCATAAGGAAATCAGAGAAACATAGAATTGTAGAGTTGGAAGGGACTCTGAGGGTCATCTAGTCCAACCCCCTAACAATGCAGGAATCACAACTAAAGCATCTGTGACACATGGCCTTCCAGCCTTTGCTTATAAACCTCCAAAGAAGGAGAGTGACCACCTTCTGAGGAAATCCGTTCCACTGTTGAATACCTCTTACCGCAAGAAAGTTCTTCCTAATGTTGTATTGCTCTGTGCTGAACCTAAAGTGATGGCTTGGGGCTTCTCTGGACACCTGAAGGGAGGCAAGAGCTGGCAATGATAGTAATATGGATGTATATACAGTGGTACTCGGGTTAAGAACTTAATTCGTTCTGGAGGTCCGTTCTTAACCTGAAACTGTTCTTAACCTGAGGTACTGTCAGGGAACTGCCATCGGAACTAGAGGAGGAGGCGAGGCTCCAC
Source organism: Podarcis filfolensis (assembly GCF_964270895.1). Classification (NCBI taxonomy): domain Eukaryota; kingdom Metazoa; phylum Chordata; class Lepidosauria; order Squamata; family Lacertidae; genus Podarcis; species Podarcis filfolensis. Next base: position 89,570,257 of record NC_139607.1, on the reverse strand, counting down.
AGCGATGCTGGAGAGGGGCCAAGCAGGGAGAGAGGCAGGTCTCCGACTGGGGAAGAAAATCAGCGCAACACCAGGGATAGAGGGGGGCAGATGGGGGAAGCAGAGAGCAGGCTCTGGGACTCTTCGCAGGAGACCAGTGAGGAGGGCACAGGTCCTCCGCTGCCCACACCCACCCTGCGCAGAAGACGTCCGCGCAGGGAAAGTAGGCGGCAACTTGGCGTCAAAGAACTTCTTTGCTGGAAGAGGTTCAAGAAACGCCCACTGACGGATTCTGCTAGCGACTGAACAGCCACGGAGTGGATGCCTGTCCAGACAGAAACGGTTTAACCAGGCAACCTACCCCAGAGCGGTGGTAACTTACGCACAAGCAACCCCTAAAGCCATTACAGGTACCAATTTAGCTAATGGGGCCTCCCACTGCTGCTGCTGCACTGCCATCGTGCGATTTCTGTTCTCATCCTGAAGCAAAGTTCTTAACCCGAGGTACTATTTCTGGGTTAGCGGAGTCTGTAACCTGAAGCATCTGTAACCCGAGGTACCACTGTACAAGGTGTGACTGGAAAGTTTAGTGAATGGTCACAGAAATTGGAGAGCGAGAAATATTCCAACATACAATCGGCATTGGAAACCCAGGAAATGCTCACAATTGTGTACAGAGATGAAACTGTAACTCGAAAGACAGTGTATGAGTTGTTTAAGCGTTTCCGTGAAGGGCGGCAAACCATCGAAGATGACCCTCAGTCTGGCAGACCGTCGACGAGCGGAACGGCGGCAAATGTCGACAGAGTTCATGAGTTATTGATGCGGGGTCGACGTTTGTCCGGCCAAATGATGGCAGAAGAATTGCATATGCCATGTGAAATCATTACTTAGGTTACTGAGTTGTCCCACCCTCCATATTCTCCCGATTTGGCCCCACTAGATTTCTTTCTTTTTCCAAAACTGAAATCTGTGCTGAAAGGGCACAGATTTCCCAACATTTCACACGTCCAAGCTGCTGTGATGAGGGAACTCAAAGCAGTACGGAAGGAGGACTTCTCCAGAGGTTTCCAACAATTCTACGAATGTTGTCAATGGTGCATTGTATCGTGGGGGGCGGCTACTTTGTAGGGCTGTAAGGTATGTATGTTCAAATATTTTTAATTGTCCAATTTCTGTGACCATTCACCGAACTTTCCGGTCACACCTTGTATGTGTGAATTAAACCATATACCCTAAAGGCACCACAGTCTGCACTGACGTTCATTGCAAGGAAATAAAACCTAGGGGAAACTGCAGGTACCCCTGGCGTCTCTTCCCTCTCAGAGATTGGGTTCCATACAACACTATTCTGAAGTTTTCGAAAACGTTGATCGCCAAAGAATTGATGCTTTTGAATTATGGTGCTGGATGAGACTCTTGAGAGTCCCATGGACTGCAAGAAGATCAAACCTCTCCATTCTGAAGGAAATCAGCCCTGAGTGCTCACTGGAAGGACAGATCCTGAAGCTGAGGCTCCAATACTTTGGCCACCTCATGAGAAGAGAAGACTCCCTGGAAAAGACCCTGATGTTGGGAAAGATGGAGGGCACAAGGAGAAGGGGACGACAGAGGACGAGATGGTCGGACAGTGTTCTCGAAGCTACCAGCATGAGTTTGACCAAACTGCGGGAGGCAGTGGAAGACAGGAGTGCCTGGCATGCTTTGGTCCATGGGGTCACAAAGAGTCGGACACAACTGAATGACTAAACAACAACAAACAAAGGTTAAATGCTGAGTGGGGTAGGGTGGCTGTTGCCCAGCATCCATGTCCTCACACACTCACATTCTTAAATCCCCAGCCATTCACAGAGCCTGCAAATGTGCAGCGGGTTGCCCTGTGTACGGTACCCTTTTAATTCATTACCTCCACAATGCCACTGCTAATTTTTACTTGATTGCCTGTTAAGTAACTGCATTGCATTGAATTAATAATTACACCAAAATAGCCCACAGAGAGAATGCTAAGAAGCAACTTCTGAGACGATAAACTTTCTCGCTTGACAGTGTCTGCTCAAAACTAACACAGCATGAAGATTGAATTATCTCGTAGCCATTTACAGATAACCATTTCTGGGTCACTCCTGTGGGAATACACACAATGGCAGCAAACTCACTGTCAGCGCCCTGGCAATGAATAGAGGACATGAGTTAATTTCACAAACATTGATTTATCTGTGGAAGGGGAAAGAAAATTACATTAAAAACATTAGATATCAGATTGCCACTCCTGATCCCATTCTTTCAAGCACCGCATGCCCTAAACGGAAACACAAAGCTAAAGAAAATGGGAAATTTTCTTGACGCCGGGGTCCTCGTTCCATTCCCTTCATTTATAGGGCAGAGCCATGCGGGGAGAAATATTGAGCAAAGCACTTGCTTAGGAACCCTGAGGAAGCCTATTAGGGAATCCTTGGTGAGAGGATCAGTAACAGCAGATTGGCTGATACAGCTGCTTAGCCACCACTTTCTGTTCTTCCCCCTATGGAACATGCAGCTGCAAAGAGGGCTTGCCAGCTCTTGAAATTAGTTGCAATAACAAAATGCTGGTTCTTAAATAAGCCTCCAGGTAAGGCGTTGTGGGTTAAACCACAGAGGCTAGGACTTGTCGATCAGAAGGTCGGTGGTTCAAATCCCGGCGATGGGGTGAGCTCCCGTTGCTCGGTCCCTGCTCCTGCCAACCTAGCAGTTTGAAAGCACCTCAAAGTGTAAGTAGATAAATAGGTACTGCTCTGGCAGGAAGGTAAACAGTGTTTCCGTGCGCTGCTCTGGTTCACCAGAAGCGGCTTAGTCATGCTGGCCACATGACCTGGAAGCTCTACTCCGGCTCCCTCGGCCAGTAAAATGAGATGAGCGCCACAACCCCAGAGTCGGCCACGACTGGACCTAATGGTCGGGGTCCCATTACCTTTAAGGTCTCTGAGTCAGAGGGATGAGCCCAGAGGGAACAGGTAGTGGTGTGGAGGACCAGTAGCTGGTCAAAAGGATGGGCCACAGATTATTGCAAGATGGGCACTTTCACACATTGTGAAAAAAAGGAGAGACAGAAAGGGCAAAAGAGGGCATAGATTTGCATTGCATTGGCACATGCTGATTTACATGAGTAGATGCAAATTTGGAAATGATTACCATCATTTCGGCAAAAATTCAGTGCACCGTTAAGGGGTGGCTGTGAAGAAGTGACCTGCGTTCCTGTTCACTCTGCTGCTGATGGAGAAATCTCAAGGTCTCTGCTCTCTGTTTAGATGGGGAGAGACCAGAGATTCTTAGAGACAGAGGACTGTCTGAACACACAACCACCCTAGATTATAGAAAGCTCCAGTCCGGGGCAAAAAAAATAGTCTGCCTGAATAGCACAGTTAAATGGGAATGGCTTTGTCCTCTTGGTTTTTGGTAATTTGCCCAGGAAGCAAAAACCTTTCCCTCCAGGATTCTGTGTGTGAATGTGGACTCTCAGACCCTCTAAGTGACTTTATTTTCCAGGGGCAGCCCCGGATTTACAGAAGTCATCCTGGTTTCTGATTTGATCGCCGAATATCCTGCTTTTCCATAGGATGTCCCTATTTTCATGGGAGAAATGTTGGAGGCTTTGGAGTTTATGCTTCACTCCATGTGAAGCATAAGGGTTAATTCTGCAGTGAGCTAGGTGTTAGCAAAGTCACCTAAATAATGCAGATGGAGACTAGAGAAGAAATAAATCCTAATAACTCTTTACTCAACAAAGAGAACAGTGTGTAACTTGAGAAAACAGATTTATTTTGTTTTTGTCTTTAAGGGCAGGCCTTGTTGAGAACGTAGTTATACTCAGCTAAACATTCAGATGAAAGCTCCCTCACAGCTGCACAGCCAATCAGAGCACCTGCGACCTCATTAAGGATCATGCCACCTCACTGGTTGCTAAGCAACATCTCTTCTGCCCCTCTTGTCTGGTTTACTTACTGACAACTGAATTAACCCTTAAATTACAAACTGGATGATCCCTGCTGTTGCACTTCCAACACGGGCAAAGTTGCTCTTCTCCTTCTTTTCCCAAGATGAACAGAGCCTCTTGTGTCTGAGGAAAGGAGCTCAAGGGGGGATCCTAGTTGCCCTCTGAGGTAAGAAAATACTGGACTGTGCCTCTGAGGGGTAAAAGTAAGAAGCAGATTTATGACAATGTCAATCCACCATATTCATCAGTTTCAAAGTGTGTTCTAACTCTGGCCAGGAACCATAACATTTCCCCCAGTGGAGGAATACATGCATATAATATGTTGAAATGAAATAAGGAAGATCTATTAGCAGGAGCCAGTAGGCGGAATATGCTTCTCTCTTTTCTACAAAATCGTTGCGGATTTTACATCCTGATGAGGGATGAACAAATCATCCCTTTTCCACTCCTTGCCTACCAAATACAGTTGAGTGCTAATTCAAGGGAGAGCCTAAGCTTAAAAGCATCCCCAACATCCAGTCACATTATCTAGTTCCCATCTTTACTGACGGAGGGTAACATGACCACTGGTGTTACAACCACACTAGGGCGATGGGTTGGTGTTTCTGGCTACTAACCGGAAGGATGGTGGTTTGAGTCCACCCAGGGACAGCTGTGGGCATTTGTCTACATTTGGGGTTTGTCTGCTGGATTTAAGGGCAGACCATATAGCTGCGTCCAAGAAGCGAATGGGACTCACGTGTAGCCTGCTCGTTCGAGTGATCATAATTTGAGCAGATATTCTGTTTAAAGCAAATTACACAGAACATGGAGGGCAGGTGATAAGAAGGAGCGCAGCTGAACTGATTAAATTCACCTCAATTAGGCCCAGGTGTGTGGATTTAGTGAGAGAAAATGGCATCCCAAAAGTGAAGAACTTTTTTAAAAAAGAAAAAGAAAAAAGAAAACTGAACTGCGAGCGTAAAGAGGAAAATCTTCCTCCAAAGAAGAGTCTGGAGTAAAATCAATTCCAGTATAAGCCTCTTATTAAATACCATTTTGGCAGTCAAATTATCTGCACTTTTTCCCTTCTGAAATATGAAACCACCTGCTTATTATAATCCTGCCAAAAGGGAAATTTTCTGAACGTTGTGTGATCTTCTTGAAAAATTAACTTGACTTGCCATTTCTTTCTTTTCACAAAAGGCATCTCCTCCACTGAAGGCAGGGGTTTAGCTCTTTTTCCCCAAGAAGCAAAGCCCATTTGGGGCAGTGACGACTAGTGGTTGCAGCTCCCCCCAGGGCTTGGGATCCAAGCTTTGGGCGATTGGAGACTCTTGTCTGCCTTCACAGCACTTTCCCTAGCAATCAATCAGCCATCACCTATTGCTGTGGTATCTCCGGAGAGAATGGCGATCCCTTGCCAGGTTTCATTCTGGGGCGGGGAAGATACGGCAACTTCCTCAATAAAGGGACCACATTTTTATTCATGCTGTAAACCTGTATGAAATACATTTGGCTTTGGTGAAGTCCTCCATGTGCTTTTAAAAATATGTTATTTCAGGGAAATCTGATCTGTTCAAAAGAGGAACAGATTAGCAGAAAAAGGGAAGGTGGTGGGTTGTGAGTTTTGAAGGAAGGCTTTGGAAGGAGTTTTGACCTAAGGGACCATGATAAGGGCAGAGAATGAAGAACCACACAGCTTAAAAAGGATAGAGAGATTGTCTAGAAAATAAACTCCAGGCCTGTCTTCTCCAACCTGGTGACCACCAGATGTTTTTGGACTACAACTTTGAGAAGCCCCAGCCAGCATGGCCAACAGTCAGGGCCGATAGGAGTTGTCCTTCAGAACATCTGGAGGACACCAAATTCTGGAACCAGTTGGTTCCCAGGCCTCCAGGTCTCCCTAATCCCATGTTGTACAGACCTTCTAAGTGTCCCTATTTTCCAGGGACAGTCCCGGATTTACAGAAGCTGTCTCAGTTTCAGATTTGATCTCAGAATGTCCCGCTTTTCCTTAGGACATGTCTCTATTTTCTTCAGTGAAATGTGGGAAGGTATGGAGTACTTATGGAGATAAATAATTACACAACATCACACACAAAGCTTTATTGCGGTCCATAGACCCAAAATATACTATACAACCTTTAGAAGACATCTGAAAGCAGCCTCGTATAGTGAAGATTTTTAATGTTTGATTATGTTTTTATTGGGGCTTTTTTTTCAGCCGGAACTCACTGGAACTCAGTTCTGGCGCCATTGCCATTATATGAGAATAAGGGAGGCGTTCATGGTGAGTTCTGATCCCCTTTCCCCCCTAAAAAATAGCACTGGTTTTTATATATGTTGGAAGCCACCTAGAGTGTCTGAGGCAACCCAGTCAGATGGGTGTGATATAAATTATAAAATTATTGTTATTAGTAGTAGTACTATGGAATAGGACGTCCATACAGTGATACCTCGGTTTAAGAACTTAATTCATTCTGGAGGTCTGGTCTTAACCTGAGGTAGCACTTTAGCTAATGGGGCATCCCGCTGCCGCAGCACAATTTCTGGTTCTCATCCTGAAGCAAAGTTCTTAACCCAAGGTACTATTTCTGGATTAGCGGAGTCTGTAAGCTGAAGCGTCTGTTACCTGAGGTACCACTGTATTTTCATTGGAGAAATGTTGGAGGGTATGTGATAATGGGTGCTGAGCTTTCTGAGAACTTTTATCTAGAGCCATTGCCTGCCATGAGGAGAAAAACGTTGAGAGCCAGTGTGATTTAACAGTTCGGGAATCGGACTACGACCAGGGAGACCAGGGTTTGAATCCCTACTCAGCAGTAAAGCAAACTGGGTGACCTTGGGCCAGTCATCCGTCTCTCAGCCTAAACTAACCCACATCTCTGAGGATGAAATGGGGAGAAGCAGCTATGCCACCCTGAGCTCCTTGCAGATATAAATGTATCAAATAACTAGTGCAAAAACGTGTACTTTAGGAGAAATCTGATGAATTTTTGTGAGGACTTGAAGAAGAAAAACTGATACGAAATTGTGAAGAACTCAGCATAAGTTTGAAAAAATGAGAAACTGACAAAAAACCGATATTAACAGATTTAACAATCCCTAATGTTCTGTCACAGATTCTTCCTCCGCAAAGGACGGTTCTACCCAAGAACCTTGAGAAGTGATGTGATAAGGCATTTACTACTCGAAGGGGTACACGTGAGACATTTAGAAGTAGAAAAAGAAAACAACCACTATAGATGGCAGAGCACCAAACTGAACTTCTGTGCTTGAAAATATATTTTAAAAAACCAATTGGCACAGTCTCAAAACCTGCCTGGAAGAATTAAAACTTTAATCCCTGTTTAGAAAGTATTGATACCTCAGCTTGTAACAGGCCTCTGCAGACAACTCTGCAGTTACCTCAGGGATGGGTCTCGCCGCCAAAATACTGTCACCTCTTAGCTGTTCAAAACCTTTCTGAAGGCAGATTTTATCCCACCCTCCAAAGACAAATTGATTCCTGCAAATACACCAAATTCTACCTTCGCTGTACGTTCTGTCAGCTTTTATTTTACAGCATGAAATGCATTTACAAGCAAATGGACAAAATGGCTTCACTTGACGTGTGGATCCGGGCATAAACTTGTGTTTTACTCAAGGACTGCAACTTTGGGGGGGGGGGAATACATATCACCAATAAAATTGTACATTTTTTCTTCTCTCTTTGCAGAAATCAGAGGTTTGATCCCTGTAGTCCTGAGAAATGAGCCAGGATGTTTTATTCTTTATTAGTTGTGGTAGTTTCCTTTTGAGTCAGCAATCTGAGTGCTTCCTTTGATCTGAAGGCCTTTGCAGTTCTTTTTTTAAAGAAATGAATAAATAAATAAATAAATAAATACATAAAGAAATTTGTACCAAGGATGGGAATCAAGTGTCAGTTAAACAAAGGATTTGGGATAAATGTCGGGTATTTTTCATGGAGGCATACACTGATTTAATGTGTGCAGCAGTTACCAGGTCAGTCAGATTTTAGGCCCAATATTATTGACTAGTGCAGAGACAGGGCTGGAGCCAAACGATCCTAACATGGTCTACACAGAAGTCCTATTGAATTTAGCAGGGCTCATTCCAGATAAAGGGAGTTATGATTGCAACCTAAATCATGCAAATGCTGTGTGCATATATGTGCCTATAGTGTGTGCGCCAGCATGTCTGGTGCATGCATGCTTGCATGTGAGAATGTACACATGAGTGGTGAATGTGCATTTGTGGTATGTATGTGCCCATTCCTGTATACATGCTGCTGCTGGCATGTGGTATTCAGAGGGCAAAAACTAGGATTGCCTTATTTCAAAAAATAAAAACCAGGACACCCTGAAAGTTGCTGAGCTTTTTGGAAATTCTCCCTGGATGTCAATTCCACCTTTGAAATCCCGGTAATGTTTGGGGAAATTCGGATGTATGGCAGCCCTAGCAAAAACCGGTTAGCTGCCCCCCAGAATAGAGTTTCCATTAGCCCTAGCCAGCACGGCCAATAGTCAGGAATGATGGGAGCTGTTGTCCAGCAAACATCTGGAGGCCTGATTCTGATCTGTTCTCTCATTTTGGGACACAGGGGAAGAGAAGGATTTTGCTTGCTCCACAGTTTGGAACAAGGCCCCCTGGTTTGTACCCCAAAGCAGTACTCCAGACATAATTACAGTCATACCTCGGGTTACAGCCGCTTCAGGTTGCATTTTTTCAGGTTATGGACCGCTGAAACCCAGAAGTACCGGAACGGGTTACTTCTGGGTTTCAGCGGTCATGCATGCGCAGAAGCATTAAATTGCACTTTGCGCATGTGCAGATGCAGGTTGCGAGCGCTACGGGTTGCGAACGTGCATCCTGCATGGATCACATTTGCAACCCGAGCATCCACTGTATTATTATTTATTTCTATATTTATACCCCACCCATCTGGCTGGGTTTCCCCAGCCACTCTGGGCAGCTTCCAACAAAATATTAAAATACAATAGTTCAACAGTCCATGTCCATCTGTGGTTTAGGCAACAAGTCTACAACTTGCTCCAAGCATTGCTTTGGTCATTTATTCCCAAGATAGTCAGAAGCCACTTCCTGGAGCATTAAAAAAACAAATAATAATAACTGGCATAACACAAGTGGCATGTTTTAAAGTTTCTCCTTGCAGTGCTACACTGTCAAGTAAGAAAACAAGGAAGCAAACCTTTGGACCAGTAGCAACCTTTTTGTTATTATTCATCTTTTGGTGTACATGTTTAAGGCTTTCCCCTTTAAAAAAAAACACAACCCACACAGAATTGGGACAGGACTCTCAGCAGCTGGGGCACATTTGGAAATAGGGTCAGCTGTCCATTCCTAGCAGACCATTCTAATGGTTAAGATGCTCCAGTTTTCAGAGGAGTCAGCCCAGCGCTTCTCTTTCATGCTGATGATCCCACTGCAAGCTCGGGATCATCAAGGCAGAATTAAGGAAACTGCGGGCTCCATAACACCAGCGTGACAATGCAGTTCAGTTACTCTTTCTACTTGCTTTGGGGTATTGCACATTGTTGTTGTTTAGTCGTTTAGTCGTGTCCAACTCTTCATGACCCCATGGACCAGAGCACGCCATGCACTCCTGTCTTCCACTGCCTCCCGCAGTTTGGTCAAACTCATGTTAGTAGCTTCGAGATAGCCCTTTGGATTTTTGAAGACATCTCCTCTCAGCCTCCTCTTTTTCAGGCTAAACATACCCAACTCCTTCAACCACTCCTCATAAGGCATGCATTCCAGGCCCTTGGTCATCTTGGTCTCCCTCCTCTGCACACATTCCAAGTTGCTGATATCCTTCTTAAATTGTGGTGCCAAAGCCAACAAGAGGCAGAACCAACTGATTCTAGCTTTGTCCCCGTCCTCCTCCCTGCTGAAATTAAGGAGGAGGAAGCTGACGGGCCGTGACACCCTCTGGGCTGGTTTTAAGTAGGGTGGTAGATCAGTTAGGGCTGGCTGAGAGCAGACTGGTGGGGCAGTGCCTCATTGGCTTGAATGGACCAGCCCCTGTTGGTTGTGGGCCTTAACAGATGCCTGATAATGCTAATCCCTGACACTGGTTCTGGCTGCTGCCTCCACATCCCACCTAAGATTCCACCTAAACATTAGGAAGAACTTCCTGACAGTAAGAGCTGTTCGACAGTGGAATTTGCTGCCAAGGAGTGTGGTGGAGTCTCCTTCTTTGGAGGTCTTTAAGCAGAGGCTTGACAACCATATGTCAGGAGTGCTCTGATGGTGTTTCCTGCTTGGCAGGGGGTTGGACTCGATGGCCCTTGTGGTCTCTTCCAACTCTATGATTCTATGATTCTATCCCACTTGTGGGCTTTCCAGAAACATCTGGTTGCCAACTGCATGACACTACATGGACCTTTGGCCTGTTCCAGCTGTGCTCCTCTGATGTGCTTCTTATCTTCTGTAACGTAGGTATGTGGAAGAGCAGGTTGGCTGGATAACTGTGCACTGAAAGGGGAAATGGGGGTGGGGGGAGGAGGACCTCGAAAGAAACTGGATGGTTTTAAAGAGAAAACATGAAACATGCTTTTATGGTATCATAGATTTCCAAAGGAGTTTCTTGGACATTAGCGTGATGAGACTGGCACGATAATCAGATTCAGAAGCAGAGTCAGCAGAAAGCTCCCTTGCTCACTGCTGCAAAACACATTCATATGGAAATTAAATGGGAATTAGCCCCCTCTCCCTTTCCTCCTGACTCCAGTCTGATGCTCTGGAAAACAAACAGATGCTTAACAAGCGCAAGTGCAAACGAGGACCAGAGGAAGTGACTTTATTCCATTGCCAAATTGTCCAGGCCTTTCCTGGTACAAGATTTTAGGAGATTAGCGAGAAGCTGTGTAAAGCCAATTAGGATTGCTAAAAACAGAATCTTGGTTTGAAGATACAGAGCAGGCTTTCCCAAACTTGGATCTCCAACTGTAATACAAATCCCTGCGGCGGGGTGAGCTCCTGTTGCTCTGTCCCAGCTCCTGCCAACCAAGCAGTTTGAAAGCACACCAGTGCAAGTAGATAAATAGGTACCGCTGTGATGGGAAGGTAAACGGTGTTTCTGGGCACTCTGGTTTCCATCACGGTGTTCTGTTGCACCAGAAGCAGTTTAGTCGTGCTGGCCACATGCACCCTCGGCCTGAAAGAGAGATGAGCGCCGCACCCCATAGTCACCTTTGACTGGACTTAACTGCCCAGGGGTCCTTTACCTTTTTACCTTTACCTTATGTGCAGTGGAAAAACTCCCTTTGTAATAATATCACCTCATGTGGTAAGTTCTCAGCAAAGAGATTCTGCTTTAGGCAATGGCTCAGGGTCTTCCATAATGCCTAATCCTACCCTTTATGTCACACATCCCCAGATATTGAAGAAAATGGAACAACCGCACAAAGCACATGTTGCTGGTTCAGAGTTTAAATATTTGTCTTCTGGTGATGAAATCTTTAAAACTGGGAGTAAGCGACAAAGTGAATGCAGATTTCCATTTAAATAGCCGTTGATAATAGCAATAACTTTCTCTTTTTTGGTAAGCACGCAGGGTCAGGTTGTTCTGAACTGAAAAAGAAATTAGCAGTGCGGGAAATGTCTCCCTCCCAAGTACTGTTGGCATGGTAAGGTGGACACCATCGACTATGAATTTTGTCGCAAAATTTACAATGTCAGCAAGTCATCTAGTTGATTGGGCTCTGGCTGTGGCAAGGACACCGAACAAACAGAGCCCTGTGAACATGTCTGCAGCTAGCTAATCTTTGAATTTATGCACTGTTTTTTTTATATTTATCACAAAGCCCTACCGCACACAGAGCCCTGACTCTCCTCCTGCCAAGACCTAATGAAAGAGCTCAGTGTGGGAAAATGTTGCCTTGCTGCCTGTTACTTACGGAAAATCCAATAACCAGCTACTTGCGCATCAAGCCAAAAGCTGGTGGGTCGTGAATAGAAAATAGCATCGGGATGAAATGGTCAGAACCAAGGTACGGAATGCTCATGAATCGAATGTGACCTCCATGGAAATGTCCCGGGTTCAAGAAGATTCTCAAATGCTGGTTTCTCCCAGAGGCACCCGCAAATGCTTTCTTGCGAAGGTCCTTCTCCAAGAGGATTCTGACTTTTAAGAGGAAAGTATGGGATACAGAGCCTTCTTAGTGGTTTCCCTCTGGGTTCCTTTCCAGACCAGGCCCTCCAAGCTTGTTCTCTAAAGTTTTCCAGACTGTCAAGATGTGGCTTCTCAAATATCAAGTCCATATTAGCCATCTAAAAAATTTGCTGCTGAGTAAGCTGCTATGGGTTTCTTTTTGCCCACCTGTCTTATTAACTGGCATTCCCTGGATGTATTTATTATATTTTATTGACTGGTGTTAAAGTTACATAAGTAAAGTCTTTGGGCAATGAGATGCATCAGAAGGGTTAAAAAAAGTTTTTTGTTTAAACAAGTTGATAAAGCAGGTCAGGAGTTAGCAAGGATTTTCGGAACAGAATTTGAAACTAATGGAAATGCAATTTTGGGCTGAAATTTCAGAGTCATTATGTGTAAATAATGATAATGATAATAATGATAATGATAATGATAATGATAATAATAATAAGAAGAAGGAGAAGAAGAAGAAGAAGAAGAAGAAGAAGAAGAAGAAGAAGAAGAAGAAGAAGAAGTTATTGTTTATTATTTATACCCCGCCCATCTGGCTGGGTTTCCCCAGCCACACTCCAAACTCAAAGTCGTTATTAGGAAAGGCTGTATACCCTTGCCTCCACAAAAAACACCCACTGGCTTTCTACAGCGGAAAGGGGCATCACTCAAGGGTAGTCTGGGTTTTGCTTATGGAGGGGCCCATCCAGACATCTTTAATTAGCAGGCAGATGCTTCTATCAACTGCAGGGCCTGAGGAGAGTCTATGGCACAGTGGTAGAAGGTTCTAGGCTCAGTCATGGGGTGTGGATATCCTCTTTCCCAAACCCTAGAAAACCTTTGCAAGTCAATTTTGACAATACTGAGGCAGATGTACTAATCTGTATTAGGCATCTTGCCCATGGTCCTATGATTCCTGCAATGAGACTTGGAGAGCTGTTAATGGTCGTTGGTCTAGATCAGAGGTTTTCAGCCTTTTTGAGTCCACGGCTCCCTTGGCCAACTACATTCTTTCTTCGGCACCCCTGTGGGGCTCAGGAGCCCAGTTATGTCACCACATGCCTGCAGACATGACACCCCCTCGCCCCTTTTTGAACCCCCTCCCTTGTGGAGTGTTCCCTCAGCCTCCTCTCTTCTCCCCTCTCCTTGGGAGTCCTCCAGGTAGCCACAGCTACTGCCCCTGGTCTCTGAGCTGCCTCCCAGCCCCAAAGAGACGTGCCGCTTCACACTGCCCCACGGGGCTTGGGAAGCACCCCTTGGTCAGCCCCAGAGGCACCATTTGCTTCGGGAGCTTGTAGCCAGGGTTGCTGCAATGAAGAGCTGTGCAGCTTTTGGGAGGCAGAGATGCAGGAGGGCATCAGAGGAGGGAAGGAAGGAAAGAGGAACAGAAGCCAATGTTACCCACGACAGCCCTGACCATCATTCAAGGCACCCCAGGGTGCCACAGAACACTGGTTGAAAACCACTGGGCCCAACTTGAGATAAAACACCTGCCTTTGCTTCAAATATGGGATTGGTATTAGACAGAGCACCCTCTCAGCTGCTTCCTAAGCCTGCATTTCTTCCAGCGTTCAAAATCTAAAGGCATGACAGGTTGTCTGTTTTGACCCTGACATCTTTGCACATAACACCGTCTAGGATCAGACATGAGGGGTTTATTACGAACGGGGACATTTTTTCAAAGGTGTCCTTTGGTTGGGAGTCCTTTGTGTGTCTTTTCAATGCACAGTGGGAGCAGGAGCACCACAAAGGCAGTTGCCTCAAAACGATCTTCTCCACATCTAACCAAGATATACGGAAAGGGGTGAAGGGTGCAAAGGAGAGATGTCAAAGCTAATGTTATCACCTTGCGAGAAGAGAGGAGACGTTTCTGAAAGAAGCCTTGATCTAAATTTAGCTGGACGTATAAAGTGCAACTTTGCTCAAAGTTCAGCATCTAGGCTAAAACTTTGAAAAAGAAATTTTCCACTAAAGGCACTTGGGTGAAATAAAATAATAAAAAAAGACTGTTTTTAGAAACATGTCCAAGAAAGACATATCAGAAACATGACGGTGATTCTGATTTGTCTATGGTGGGTGAGCCAGTCACTTGGAGTTTTGAAATATTTTGTCAGGAGGAAGTTATGGGGCTGTCAAGCCCTGTATTGCAGCAAATGGCTGGACATATTGGGAATTCAGAGTGAAGCGAGTGGAGGCTTGCATAAATTCACAGATATCGGATTTGGAGGGGGCAGATATGGGTGTAGTGACCTCCTTATGTTTATCCCATCATTCATGGAGAGAATGGGTAGAGAAAATATTTTCTCTACTCATCATGAAGGAATTCATGGACATCCAATGAAGATGTGTGGTGGAAAATTCAGGAGAGACAAAAGAAAATAGTTCCTTGCACAACGCATGGTGAAACTATGAAATGTGCTCCATAGGAGGCAGTGGTGGCCGCCATCTTGGATGGAAGGCTGGACAAATTCATGGAGGAAAAGGCTATCAATGGCTGTTAACCACACTGGCTATGCTCTGCCTCTATGGCAGTAATGCTTCTGAATAAGGTAAAGTAAAGGACCCTTGGACAGTTAAGTCCAGTCAAAGGTGACTATGGGCTTGTGGCACTCATCTCACTTTCAGGCCGAGGAAGCCAGTGTTTGTCCACAGACAGCTTTCTGGGTCATGTGGCCAGCATGAATAAACCACTACTGGCACAATGGGACACTGTGATGGAAACCAGGGCACACAGAAACACCATTTATCTTCCTGCCACAGCGGTACCTATTTATATACTTGCACTGGCGTGCTTTCGAATTGATAGGTTGGCAGGAGCTTCTGAATACCAGTTGCTGGAAGTCACATGAAGAGAGAGGGCTCTTGTGCTGGGTCCTACTTGTGGGTTTCTCACAGACATCTGGTTGGCCACTGTGAGAACAGGATGATGAGCTATTGGCCTGAATCAGTGAGCTCTTCTTTTTACTTCTCTCTTTCACACAGCACCTTCTTATGCGCGCGCGCACACACACACACACACACACACAACCCATTAACACATGCATTTGAAGGAGAAACCCCAGGACTTCCAAGTTTGAGGGAAACAGAGGTCTCCATGTCCCATTCCTTGTTTGTTTGTTTGTTTGTCTGTTAGATTTCTCTTGTTTTAACCAAACTTTATTAACAAGTAAAATATATACGCGCTGGGATGCGGGTGGCGCTGTGGGTAAAACCTCAGTGCCTAGGACTTGCCGATCGCATGGTCGGCGGTTCGAATCCCCGCGGCGGGGTGCGCTCCCGTCGTTCGGTCCCAGTGCCTGCCAACCTAGCAGTTCGAAAGCACCTTCGGGTGCAAGTAGATAAATAGGGACCGCTTACCAGCGGGAAGGTAAACGGCGTTCCGTGTGCTGCGCTGGCTCACCAGATGCAGCTTGTCACGCTGGCCACGTGACCCGGAAATGTCTGCGGACAGCGCTGGCTCCCGGCCTATAGAGTGAGATGAGCACACAACCCTAGAGTCTGGCAAGACTGGCCCGTACGGGCAGGGGTACCTTTACCTTTACCTTTACCTTAAAATATATACACTAATACTGGTTAACAGAGGTAGACATCCTTTTTTAATAAAAGTATGTTAACACCCTAGACATTTCAAATAACAATGACATTTTAAATACAGTGGTACCTCGGGCTAAGTACCGTACTTAATTCGTTCCGGAGGTCCGTACTTGACCTGAAACTGTTCTTAACCTGAAGCACCACTTTAGCTAATGGGGCTTCCTGCTGCTGCCGCGCCGCCGGAGCAAGATTTCTGTTCTCATCCTGAAGCAAAGTTCTTAACCTGAAGCACTATTTCTGGGTTAGCAGAGTCTGCAACCTGAAGCGTATGTAACCTGAGGTACCACTGTATATATTTCCATTCATAGGCATCCTTTTCTTGAACTAATTTTCTTTATAACATAAAGTAGTCAACAAAATATGGGACGCGGGTGGCGCTGTGGGTAAAACCTCAGCGCCTAGGACTTGCCGATCGTCAGGTCGGCGGTTCGAATCCCCGCGGCGGGGTGCGCTCCCGTTGCTCAGTCCCAACGCCTGACAACCTAGCAGTTCGAAAGCACCTCCAGGTGCAAGTAGATAAATAGGGACCGCTTACTAGCGGGAAGGTAAACGGCGTTTCCGTGTGCTGCGCTGGCTCACCAGATGCAGCTTGTCAAGCTGGCCACGTGACCTGGAAGTGTCTGCGGACAGCGCTGGCCCCCGGCCTCTTAAGTGAGATGGGCGCACAACCCTAGAGTCGGACACGACTGGCCCGTACGGGCAGGGGTACCTTTACCTTTACCTTAGTCAACAAAACACCTGAAATTTCCAATGGTCTGATTTGGTAGAAAGCAGTTTCCTACATATCTATCAAAAGAAACTTTCAATTAAAGCAATGTTCCTAACCAAATGCACTTTCTGAAGGCTGCAATCAAAAAACACCCACTGAAATGCATTATTCCATTTCATATTCCTTATTCTGATTTAATGTCTTTTATAGAAATCTCCTTACCTTTAGTCTTACAACTTGTAATCCTGGGACGTGTTCTTATTGAAAGCCATTGTGCATTTGCAGAGTGAAGGGTGGGCTGATCTGACTTCAGGCCTGGCAGCATCAAACAAGGGACCATGAAGCTACACAATAGGCCATCAGCCTTGAAAAAAGATAATCTTTATGAAAGCCTGAATGAAACTAGTGATCATCCAATTGGGGATATGCAGAAGTCAGTGACAGGCATTCATTGTGTCAGCTTTTCAATCTACAGACAACCACTGATCAGTCAAAACCATCAAATAATCAACTCCAGAGTTATATTATGGCACAGGCAAACTTTGATGAACCTAATTTCACTCTGTCTAGCTTCTGAGTTATATTAGAAACCTGTTTAAGGGATGTCTGGTAGAGGGGGAGGTCACAGGGGTGAAAACAACAACAACAACAACAACAACCCTCCTGAACATCAGAATTGGATGCAATTTTTAAAATACATGATCTACATCAGTAGGTTGTCAAACATTTTTGAGACACCAACCCCTTGGTTCTAAAAACTCACCTCCAGTGCTACCTAACCTATAAAAAGCATTATTCAGAATGCATACCCTCCAACATTTCTCCAATAAAAATAGGCACACCCTGAAGAAGAGGAAGAGGAGGAAGAGGAGGAGGAAGAAGGAGAAGGAGAAGGAGAAGGAGAAGGAGAAGGAGAAGGAGAAGGAGAAGAAGAAGAAGAAGAAGAAGAAGAAGGGCGGTTTCTGTAAATCCAGGACTGTCCCTGGGAAATAGGGACACTTGGAGGGTCTGAGAATAGTGGTTTGTGCTATTAAGGAACACAATAAAATTCAAAACAGTAACAATTAATTGCACAATTATTAAAATCCAATTAAATTTTAATAATTTAGTTTTATTATTTCCCCCTAAAATGATGAACTCGCTCTAATGTTAAAAGCTTTTCAAAGTCTGACAGCCATTTACACCTCCAGCAACCCCCTGCTGCCCACTCACCTCTTAGTGCTCCCATAGGTAACCCCACCACCATACGGAGTGGTACCCTCCATTTTGGAAGTCCCTGATATACATCATCCACCTCCTAAAAATGTGTTGGCCAATAGCATGCATTGCAGCGGGATCAAATTTGCTTCCAAAGACTCTTTCCTTTTATCCCCAGTTCAGTTCCATGTGTCCCTACCAGTGAGGAACATGCCTCTATTAATGGCAGTCACCTCTTTCTATAGAGCACATTCAGCTTTGCTAGAAGTGCTGTGAAAATACCAGGGGGGCTTTTATTTATTTATTTATTTATTTGCTCAGTCTTGGGAAGCAACAGTGCCGCCAGCATGTTCAGCATGAATGAGGTGTGAATGTTGCTTGCAAACACGAGTGCACAAAATCATAACTGAGGCACTGTGAAGCCAAGGCAGTGCTATTGTCTAAGCGCTGTCTGATAGGACCACCCAATGGGTCAGCACACTGTACCCCAGGCTCTGTGAAAAATACAATTACGGGCATCAACGCTGCACTCTAGTGGGCTGTTACTCAATATCACCATTGTGAGGCTGATTCACAGAAAACCCCATGAAAAATTAAAGGGAAGAGCCAAAATGAATTTCCTGCTGATTCAGCCTCTGCCTGGATTACCAATGCCACAGAAACCAGCATTATGTATGTTCAAATAGCTGGGCAGAGAAATCATCTCTTTTTCAACAGTAATTTATGAAACAAAAGGTTTATAGGGGCAAATTAAGGTCTGCGGCAGCAGAGTGCATTTTCCTGCTGCTTAAAGCAGAAGTGGTTTTCATACAAACACACACACATCATCATAAAAAACAATCAAAATACAGCTTCTGAAACAAAAAACAAAAAAAATACAGCTTCAGCAAAACTGCATGAGACAAAGATACTCAGTCAAAATAATATACATTACATTTAGAGAAGAATAAAATGGCTCTAAAGCAATATCTGTATTAATGCCCAGACCATAGTTTGCTGTTGGAAGGCTGTCAACGTTTTCCTTTTTTTAAGGGAAATTCCCTTATTCCGAATAGGATTCCTCACAAGAAAAGGGAAAAGTTGACAGCTATGCTCTAAACTCAGATGGTGACAGCAGTCATGAAAGACGCCTGCTCCTTGGGAGAAAAGCAATGACAAACCTAGACAGCATCTTAAAAAGCAGAGACATCACCTTGCCAACAAAGGTCCGTATAGTTAAAGCTATGGTTTTCCCAGTAGTGATGTATGGAAGTGAGAGCTGGACCATAAAGAAGGCTGATCGCCGAAGAATTGATGCTTTTGAATTATGGCGCTGGAAGAGACTCCTGAGAGTCCCATGGACTGCAAGAAGATCAAACCTATCTATTCTTAAGGAAATCAGCCCTGAGTGCTCACTGGAAGGACAGCTCGTGAAGCTGAGGCTGCAATACTTTGGCCACCTCATGAGAAGGGAAGACTCCCTGGAAAAGACCCTGATGTTGGGAAAGATGGAGGGCACAAGGAGAAGGGGACGACAGAGGACGAGATGGTTAGACAGTGTTCTCAAAGCTACCGACATGAGTTTGACCAAACTGCGGGAGGCAGTGTAAGACAGGAATACCTGGCATGCTCTGGTCCATGGGGTCACGAATAGTCAGACACAACTAAAAAACTAAACAACAACAAAATGCTCTAAACTAATACAAAAGGGCAAGCTCTTCATAGTAGTAGTGTTCTGCTACATCGATCAACCCATTGCAACAATGCACCAACATGTCTCATGTCCCTTGTAGAGGTATTTCAATGACTGTAAGGTCACCTAAATGTTACTTGGGGAGGGGGTCAACAGAACGTACAATGACCATTTTCAACAGCTGCTCCATGATTACCATGTTTGACTGCCTCCTAAACACAAGACTGACAGTACAGAACTTGATTTAGTTATTATATTATTCTATTTATTTAACCCACTTTCCATTAAGAGCAGCTTACATAAGATCATAAGAGCTTGGGGAAGTAAGGAACCATTCCTCAGGGTCTCCCTGCTGCCCCAAACTAACAAATACCTGCATCTGAAATTTGCCTAAGATTCACCCATGCCAATGCCATTTTTTTTCTGTACATAGTAACATTTAGTGGTTATGTGAGGTTGCTGCGTCTTGTGATGCATTTCAATCAAGCATCTAAGATGGGCTGTCTCCAGGACACTGCATTACGACTAAACGACTAAACAACAACAAAGTTTTTATCAAAATGAGCCACCATGGGGCCAACTGAGAAGAAAAGATGGATCTGAAACTAACTCCTAAGAGTAGAGATATTAAATGAAGGGTGGCAAGCTTGCAAACTTCCAGGTGTTGTTGGACTCCAATTCCTATTAGTCCCAACCAGCACAGCCAATAGTCAGGGGTTAGTCTAATGTTTTTCACAGCACCTAGTACCTGAGAGCCATATAACCCATGAGCGGGGAACCTGTGGCCCACCAGCTGGTGCTGAACAGTTCCAATCATCATTGATGACAGGCCATCCTGGCTGGCTCTGCTGGGAGTTGTAGTCCTTCCCCACCTCTCCCTTGGTGCATTGCTACTTTCCATTCCTACTTACCTTGTGCCGGCAACAGCAATGAGAAGGTATTGCTGGAGACCCCTCATCACCCATCATTCTCTCCCTGGTTCCTCATAAGAAAAGTTGGTGTGGAACGTGTTCCCTGAAGTGCAGAAGTTTGGAGACAATTGCTCTTGAATATGACAAGTTTCAGGTGTCATAAACACATACCCATACGCTGAACTTTCCAAGCATAGAACAAGCTGACCTATTTGCACGGGGGATGTTTCACATTGGTGGAGACGGTCAGTTATGACCCCTGTGCCTCTTTTCTGAAATCTTAAGGCTTTGAAACAATGATGAAGGAATTTTACACACATTTTACACACACACACACACACCCTCGAGAACCCCTTGGCGCCCTGTGATAAAGGTTTCTCTTTTCAATCCACCTCTTACTACGAAAAAGCACTTAGGGGAATCAAACCGAGCCAAGGTGTTGACCTTTCGTTTCGACCGCTGAAGGCAACAGCAAAGAGCTCAGAGTGGATGTTTCAGATGAATGATGAGGGCCAATTTGCAGCAGCGCAAAAGTCCTGATCCTTCCTTCCCTGTCCGGGAAAGGAGCCGGTGATTAAAATCTCAGAGATGATGATTAAAAAAAGAAGAAGAAAATACCAGGTGATGTTCACATTGAACCATATCGAAAAACATATTAAAAGGAAACGAAGAACCTGCACCCAAGAGCTGATCCTGGAGAGAAAAGGCATTAAAGCTAATGAAAACTAGCTTCAGTAAATCATGTCTATGGGTGCCCTGTAAGGATCACATTGCTCTGGTGTTTTAAGGATGGAAGAATTGCCTTTATAGAACCGTAGAATGTTAGACTTGAAGATACCTGGAGGTCACCAGTCCAACTCCCTGGTCACTTCAGGATCTGCAAGGCAGGATGCAACTTCTTCTTTCTTCTGCTTTGGCCATCAATCATAACCGAGTAAGATTGTCTTCCATGGCAACTACAGCATTCTTGGCATACAGCCATAGGAATATAGGAAGCTACCTTACACAAAGTCAGACCATGGGGTCCATCTCGCTCAGGACTGTCCACACTGACTGGCAGAAACTCTTTAGGTTTTGGGACGGGGTCATATCCAGCCCTGCCTGGAAAAGCTGCAGGTTGAATCTGGGACTTTCTACATCCTCTCATAGATATCTCATAGAATCATAAAGTTGGAAGGTACCCTGACATCATCTAGTCCAGTTTCCTGCAATGCAGAAATACGTCCCTTATGGGGATCAAACCTGTAACCTTCTTGCTGTCAGCACCATGCTCTAACCAACTGAGCTATCAGTGGAATGTACTAACACTGAGCAACAGCCTCTGCTTAAATACCTCCCATGAAGAAAAGCCCACCACTTCCCCAGGTCTGTTCTACTATTAAGTCTCACCATTAGGAAGTTTTTCCTTGTATTTAGCCAAAATTGGGTTCCTTGCAGTTTCTACCCATTGGTTTTTATCCTGCCCTCTGGATCAACACAGAGCAAGTCCACTCCATCTTCTGTATTGCAGCCTTTCAGATATTTGAAGACAGTGATCATGTCTCAACCTTTACCTTCTCTTCTCCAAGCTACACATACCCAACTCTTTCAACCACTGTACAGAGCCCTTGGTTTTCGGAGCCTTCACCATCCTGGTAACCCTAGATGCCATCCTGGTAACACCTGTCACCTGGTAACACCTGTGACCCTCCAGATGTTGTTGGTCTCCACCAGCCCCAGCTTGCATGGTCCATGCTTGGGAATGTTGTCCAGAAACATCTAGAGGATCACAGGTTAGCCACTCCTGCTCTACATGTTGGCTTAGACCAAAGGGCCACCTAGTCGGGCATTCTGTATCCATTGACGGCAAACCACATGCCTCTTGGCCCTCCTAAGCAAGTTATGAAGGAGATGTGAGAAATGGGATCCTAGGCTAGATACGTCATTTATCTGACCCAGGAGGCCTTTTCTTATGTTCTCAGCACAACTGGGCTTACTCTGGATAAGAATGTCATTTAAACTAGCCATCACCTTGCCAACAAATGTCCGTATAGTAAAAGCTATGGTTTTCCCAGGAGTGATGTATGGAAGTGAAAGCTGGACTATAAAAAAGGCTGATCGCTGAAGAATTGATGCTTTTGAATTATGGTGCTGGAGGAGACTCTTGAGAGTCCCATGGACTGCAAAAAGATCAAACCTATCCATTCTTAAGGAAATCAGTCCTGAGTGCTCACTGGAAAGACAGATCCTGAAGCTGAGGCTCCAATACTTTGGCCACCTCATGAGAAGAGAAGACTCCGTGGAAAAGACCCTGATGTTCTGAAAGATGGAGGGCACAAGGAAAAGGGGACGACAGAGGACGAGATGGTTGGACAGTGTTCTCGAAGCTACCAACATGAGTTTGACCAAACTGTGGGAGGCAGTGGAAGACAGGAGTGCCTGGCATGCTCTGGTCCATGGGGTCACGAAGAGTCAGAAACGACTAAACAACAACAACCACCAAACTGGTGTCCTCCAGACAACACATCCCATCATCCATGGCCATCTCATCTGGAAGGCTCCAGGTTAGGAAAGGCTGGCTTAACTAGTGATCCTATACCTGTTTTTTGTTTTTGTTTTTTAGGATTGGGCTGTATGTTTTAATGCCAGAGAGAGATAATGATTTACTGGGCTTTTCCCCTCTGCAACAGAGCATCCCCGCAAAATGCTAATGTATTTTATACTTTTTTCCAATTCAATAAATTTGATGAATCTCTTTTTCCTAATAAGGATGCCATCTTCCACTTCTGACTCTAATCACAGGGTATAGTTTATGGGGCTGCTGTGGATCACCCACATATTTTTCATGATCACCAGTCTGTGGCTGAAATACCAATTTGGGAATTCTTGACCTTGTAAATTTCTTCCGGATCCACACCCTCCAGGTGATTGGTTCCACTTTGTATTTTGCAAGACTCTGCCACGCAGCAAAAAGGTCTCCCGCCCGTGTTGCTCTCCCTTCAGGTCAATGGGATTTGAAAGTACTGCATTTTGGCTGGACCCACACACTCTAGAAGGCTGTGATTATTATTACTCCAAATCTGGTCTTGTGCTTTGATTCTACTTCGACTCTCATTTTTATGTATAGAATTTTTTTCCTGCATTACAATGGAAGATGCTCCAGAGGCAGAATCTAGCTAAGATAATGTGTCCATTGAACACTGAGTTAATTTTAAGCACACAGCAGGTGCCCTTTTCAGTTCTTTTTTTGTTCTTCATGCTTCCAAATTCATGGTCAACTGTTTGAAGTCATAATTAAGAAACAAAAAGCAGCAAGAACCTTTAACAATTGTTTTGAATAAATAAAGGTGCACGCTGAATACAGTTTAGACACTATCCATTTTTAAAAATATAGAATCCCAAAGGTACTTGTTTTCCTTATGAAAGAATACTTTGCCGTACTTGTCTAAAACACACACCAAAAAACAGATAACTAAAGGAGGAAAAGAAGATAAAAGAAAACTTCCATCACATAAAACTCAACAGATGAAGTGCATATGAGGGTATTAGCACGGTGGACTTCTAAATCTGCTTTGCTCCTTCGTTTCAAGGAAAGTAGACATTAATAAATTAAAATAAAACAAAAATCGTGCTAAAATAGTATGCATGAATAAACTTAAAATAAATGTTTGTTTATTAGAAAGGGCTGGGGTTCTGTGTATAACCTTGAAGTGCTGCTATCAGTCAGCAAAGTATCCGATATGATGCCCTTCTGATGTTGTTGGACTCAAACTCCCATCAGTCCCAGGGAGCAAAGCTAATGTTCAAGGGTGATGGGAGTTGTAGTCCAACAATATCTGGAGGACACCACATTGGCTTCCCGTATTGACCTAGATGGACCATTGATCGGACTTGGTATTGTTGTGTATGCACCCATCGCTGAGCGGTGAGACACTTTAGGGACTGAACCCGGGACCTTCTGCATCCAGAATTTGGTGTCCTTGGAATAAAGGTCAATGGAGACAGTGGTGTCTTTTCTTTTCTTTTTTAAAAATAATTTATTTATTTGGTTTTTCAGATTAATGTTTTACAATCCCATATGCAAGATACAACATGAAAAGAAGATCCCAAGGAATCTCCTGGACTTCCCTCCTTTCCTTTGTTGGTCCTACTGTTAATAATTTCCTCTTGCATCTTTTATAATAATCCAGATCTTTTACATCTCTATTATATCCAAAATTCAACTTTAAACTACAAGTGTTATTCTAATCCTACTAACAATTTTAACTGTTTGCAATGGTTTTTATAGTAAATTATAAATTTTCCCCATTCCTTATTAAAATTTTGGTCTTCCTGATCAACTTAATCTGCCATTCTTCTCTGGTAGAGACTTTACCTTCCATCTCTGAGCCAATAACATCCGCGCAGCTGTGGTCACATACATAAATAGTCTTTTCTGCTCCATTGGGATTTCGGTGCCCTAAAATCCTTAAGAGAAAAGCTTTTTGGTTTTTTTTTTAGAAAAAGTTGTTTTAAACTTTTTTTTCAATTCAATATATATCATTTCCCTAAATTCTTTTACTACCTTACATGGCCACCACATATGATAAAAGGTGCCTTGAGACAGTGGTGTCTTAAGTTACATGGTTTTAGTAACACATATATACAACCTGAGCATAGGGTGGAGGCATAGGGGCCAAAACACTTCCCTGCCAAATATTTTTTTGGGGGGCAGGCCCCCTCAATATTCAGAGGGCACTCAGATCCACCCCTTGGCTCCTTGCAAAATTGTGTGTGTGATGTCCGGACATTGTGTTGGGGCCCCTCAATTATCCTGAGAAGCTTGCACCTCTGGTTGGAGGGGCTCACAGCATTAATACTCCCCAGATCTTGCCTCCCGAAAAGGTTCCCAGGGAGATATCCAAGCCATAGCTTTGGGTTCAGCACAGAGCAAAACAAGCCTCTCTCTCCAGCTTGGCTCTGTTTATAAAGGTAAAGGGTAAAGGGACTCCTGACCATTAGGTCCAGTCGTGGCTGACTCTGGGGTTGAGGCGCTCATCTCGCTTTATTGGCCGAGGGAGCCGGCATACAGCTTCCGGGTCATGTGGCAAGCATGACTAAGCCGCTTCTGGCGAACCAGAGCAGCTCACGGAAATGCCGTTTACCTTCCCACCGGAGCGGTACCTATTTATCTACTTGCACTTTGACGTGCTTTCGGACTGCTAGGTTGGCAGGAGCTGGGATCAAACAATGGGAGCTCACCCCATCGAACCGCTGACCTTCTGATCAGCAAGTCCTAGGCTCTGTGGTTTAACCCACAGCGCCACCCGCGTCCCAGTTCTGTTTATGGAGATGCCTAAATTTGCAGTCCTCTGAACAACACGTGGACCAAAATGCAACTATCCTCCAAAATTCACCCGTCTCGCAATTCTGCAGTGCAGTTCTTCGACAAAAAAGATGCATCTATTAGTGAAAACGGCATGCAAAAGGGGAATGCTTGCAAAAGCTGCAAACCAAATATGTATACTGAGCTTGAAAAGCTGCATACAGAAATATGTATATTAAGAAAAATGCATACGAAGATGCTGAATTTTCATGAGGGCTTTTTTTTGGGGGGGGGTAAAAATTGTAAACTGATGTGGGGGAAATATGGAGACCTGAATTTACAATGGGAGGAAAATCAGAAACGGGAAGAAACCAAACCTGACAGCTGCATCCATCCCTGGAAGCAAAGAGCCAATAGTAAATCAGGCGGCTGAGGTCGGTCTGCTTGCACCTCGCCCGGAACAGAAAGAGAAATGTCCCCTCGTTTCATTGACGCGACAGAAACAATAACAAGAAGTGGCACCATCTAAATGCATTCTTGTTGTAAGTGACAGAACTGAGAATGGGGAACGGGACGATAAATCCTCAGCTGTTCTCATTAGAACCGTAAGATGGTCACCTCTGGACCCTACCTCAGTTGTGTCTCTCCCAGCTCTGTGAAATATTTGCTGCTCTTTATCGCTTTATTTTAGGCTTCTCCTTTTTTTCTTAAAAAAAGCAAACCCAACACACTTTATATGCTATGGAAGGAGGTATGTTTTAATTCTTAGATTTCAGAGTCTATCTGTTCTTTTCTTTTCTCTACCCCGTTACACTGGCATTCTGCATGAGGTCTTCTTTTACAGCGGCAAAGAATAAGTAGTTCAAAGTAGATGCTCAGAAGTGGCAGAAAAGGGGAGAGAAAGCAAAATGTTATGCATTACATCCCTTAATCTTGTAGTTAGAGAGAAAGGAGTGGGTGAGTGTGAAATGTGCTACTTTGTGTTTTCCATCTGAGAGGGTCCCACTGGTTGGGGGGAAGGAAACATCTCCCCAAGGTTCCTGCTGCATCTTTCTTATAAATGATTCGCTTTGATCAGAGCCCAGCGAAGATTCCCCCCCCCCCTCGCCGGCTTTCAGAGGCAGTATTCCCCGATCACAATGGTGAAATTCTTGACAGCTCTGTGGGCTTGAGCAGAAGTCGGAAGTGGGGTGTCAAAGGAAGAGAACTATAAATAAAAAAGGGAGGGGAGGATTCAAAGCCGAGCCGAATACAACTGGTAGCAGCAGACGCACACACAAACCATAACAAATAGTGGCCAAATATGTAGGATGTGCAAGGGTAAATTAGTGACTCGTTGTTGAGTAAGGAAGTGTCATTATTATTTGCTGTAAGACCCAGTGCTGAAGATAAGAGGCTTCTTAGCAGGAAAACACAGCTTGAATTTTATCTATATCTCCACCACATTTGAGAGTAAAGAAATAGAAAGAAAATATGGACCCAAAGGTAATGGATGCAATATTCTCTCTTGATAGATGCAGGATGAAACTAAGGGGGATGGGTGTTTGAAAATGGACACTGGGACCACTGCAGGATCAAAACAAATGCATAACACCCCCCCAAAAAACATTTCTCTGATCAAAATAGGGACATCCTATCCCATAAAAAAGGGACGCGGGTGGCGCTGTGGGTTAAACCACAGAGCCTAGGGCTTGCTTATCAGAAGGTCGGCGGTTCGAATCCCCGTGACGGGTGAGCTCCCGTTGCTCGGTCCCTGCTCCTGCCAACCTAGCAGTTCGAAATCACATCAAAGTACAAGTAGATAAATGGGTACAGCTCCGGTGGGAAGGTAAAGGGCGTTTCTGTGTGCCGCTCTGGTTCGCCAGAAGCGGCTTAGTCATGCTGGCCACATGACCCGGAAGCTGTACGCCGGCTCCCTTGGCCAATAAAGCGAGATGAGCGCCGCCACCCCAGAGTCGGCCACAATTGGACCTAATGGTCAGGGGTCCCTTTACCTTTATTCCATAAAAATAATAATCATAATTTTATTATTTTTACCCCACCCATCTGACTGGGTTGCCCCAGCCACTCTGGGTGGCTTCCAACATGCATAAAAACATAATAAAACATGAAACATAAAAACTCCACTTCCCTATACAGTTGTACCTTGGTTCTTGAACTTAATCCATTCCGGGAGTCTGTTCGACTCCCGAAACTGTATGAAAACCAAGGTGCAGCTTCCAATTGGCTGCAGGAGCTTCCTGCACTCATTCGGAAGCTGTGGAAGCTGCGTCAGATGTTTGGTTTCCAAAAAACGGTTGCAAATCGGAATACTCACCTCTGGGTTTGCGGCGTTCAGTAGCCAATTTGGTCGGGAGCCAAGCCATTCCAGTACCAAGGTACCAATGTACAGAGCTGCCTTCACATGTTCCCTAAAGGTTGTAAAGTTACTTATCTCCTTGGCTTGGGGGTCACATAACTCCATACCCTCCAATATTTCTCTGATAAAAATAGGGACATCTTAAGGAAAAGGGGGATATTCCAGGATCAAATGAGAAACTGGGACAGCTCACGTAAATCCAGGACTGTCCCTGGAAAATAGAGTCACTTGGAGGGTCTGCAAATGTCTGACAAACTGCCCATCATTAGAATATCATCCACAAATTGAAAGCTCCCAGAGGACAAAGTAGACAAGACCGATTCTTTGCAATATTTGGTAAAACTTTATTTAATTTACAGATGGAGCGGCACGAGATTGTAGGGTCCCACTTGTACACGCCATGTCCTTGGGAAACAAAACAAGATAAACTAGCCTATACCCAAGATGGAGCTACAGTGAGTTCATTTTCTTACCTTGATCCCAAAGATCTAAGGTGGGGGGGGGGGAAGGCTTTAAAAAAAATTGTGACATGATAGTCTACCTTTGAAGAACTAGAGATTCCTTTAAGAAAAGGCGAATTTCTGGGATATTTTTTTAATCAATCAGTGGGAGCTGTTGGTGCTCTTCAAACTATTTATTTATTCAATTTTTCTCCCACTCTGCTTTTCTGGCAGCTGGTTCCCAAAGCAGCTCACAACAATAAAATAATCAAATTAAAATTCAATAAAGACCCAATTAAAACTGCATTCAAAATCCATCCATCAAAACAATTTGGGGGAAAAAAAACTCTGTAGGTAACAAAAACACAGAGTAGTAAGGAACCTCAAGTGGGTATAATTAATAGAACCATAGATGATGGTCTAAGCCAGCCTTTGTCAGTCTGGCACCTGCCAGATGTTTAAAACTACAACTCCCATCAGCCTCAGCTATATAACCGATGGTCAGGGATGTTGGGAGTTATAGCCCAAAATGTCTGAAGGGCACCAGGTTGGAGAAGACTGGCTTGTTTTGGCAATAGGAACGCTTGCAGCTAAATAAAGCCCAGAAAGTGCAGTAGGACTCTGAAAGTCTGCTCACTCAGGATTCCTGGTGACTCAGGATGATGACTGTTTTGCCAGTCTGGTGCCTTGGACTGGCTGAGCCTTTGCCATTTTGGTTCTGTTCTCAACCCAGGCAGCAATAATGAAGCATGTTTGTTTGCTTGCGATAAGCAGTAAGGGTTTGTTTCTGCTGAAATTGTAAATGATGGCAAACAGAATAGGGTTGTTTGCTTAAGGATGTAATAAAGAGGTAAGTTAAAGTGATCTCCTACCCCATTGCTCTTTTAAAGCACCCAGTATACTCACAATTGCTGCGGCTGAAATATTTCTTTCTCTCTCTTTCTCTTTCTGGTGCACATAATGATGGCAAAGGATGAAAACAGAATCTCAGAGGGATAGCAAGACTGCTGTTCACACCACAGTTGGCCACCTAGGCTGACCTTAGAAGTTTTATTTCTGATTTCCCCCTTATATGTGAGTACAGCAGCAGGAGGCTTTTTCAGGGCACCTGGCTGGGGGAGAAAAGCTTGTAACAGTTCTAGCAAACTTTCTTGTATAATTCTGAAACCTTTCCCCCTCTCACTTTAGGAAAGGCAGCTTGTGCATTAAGCACTTTGCAAAGTTGAGGATGTGACTGTCTCAGGGCTGTAGTTGGTCCTACTCAGAGTAGACCCACTCAAGTTGCTGGGCCCCATCTGCACTATACATTTTAAACAGCGTGATACCACTTTAAACAGTCAAGCCTGTTAGAATTCCTGCTCCATGACTGCAGTCATGGGATTGTTGTCTTTCACATGACTGTATATGTTTTGACTCCACAGAGTGGGAAGTGACGAAGACAGGATGTTTGTGTTACTGTGTTCCGTGAAGTGGGACTATTGTCCTTTGCTCTTTCTCTTTGCTGTCTGATGCTAGAGACAGGGAGGGAGCCATGTTGCAGTGCTCTCTGTGTGTTTATGTAAATAAAGTAGATTAGCCAAAATGCTGAGTTGCTGAGGTCTGTCACATGAACTGCGCAGACTCTGCAGATCCCTAAGTGTGCCGGTGTCGGTTGGCGTCGGTCGCTATGATGTTCGGGCAGAAGAAAGCTTTTGAAGCTCCCGAACAAACGACCAGGAGGGAGAGAACATGCCAGTCGGGTATGTGTCTCTACCAGGGTCATACTCGAGTATAGCCTGAGCTGCTGACAAAGGCTTCCTGCAAAGAATCACCGTCATCTTATATGCGTGCCATCTTCCCCCCAAAATAACCATGCTCACAGCTGCCTATGCCAAAGAAAAACGGAATATGCCTACCATCACAAGAACAAACAGCAGCGTAATATCAAATATAACGTGTGGAAAGGAACATCTCAGTACAATAAATACAGCAAGATTTCATTAACATTTGTAAGAACTCAGATCTTTTAGTGTGGCAATATCTGGACTTTGGAACTCCCTGCCTCTTGAGATCAAGCAGTGTATTCATTTTGGCGCCCGCTAAAAGCGTTCTTGTTTATACAAGCTTCTCCAGTTTAGGTAATGAGTCACCGCATTTCCATTTCCTTAACCTCATATCCTTCTCCACCAACGGTGAGAGGGGAGTAAAACCCACCCAGAAATGTGGTCACCTCACCTAGTAAGGAAGGTTAGCTACAGGCCCAGCATGAACATATGAACCAGATGCGGAAGGGTTAAAAATCCATTCATTTTGCATTTAAAGGTAAATTTACCTAATGCTCACTTTCCAGAATAATGTATGAACTGAAACACAGACAACCTTCAAAATTCACAATTCTCCAAATTCTTCAATACTTTTCTCTAACCACACAGTATGTACAAAAATGCATATATTGTGGTAAGTTGTGCACATAAATGCATATATGAGCTAACCTAACATATGTATTAAGTTAGGCAGAACTGTTGTGAAAAAGGTGTCTATTGTGCAAAATTGCATGAAAATGTGCCGGCAGAGGGGTATTTGCACTAAAATGCCGATGAATTCTCACAATAACTTTCATTTTCTTGATCACAAACTGTAGTGAAAATGTGGGGAACTGAATTTGAGACTGGAAAAGCGAGAAACTGAAAGATACTGCAATTGAAAGATTTGCCCGTCCTTGGAACCAGCCACTGTTTCCCAGAAGTAAAGAAATAAGCTTCTGGTCTACCCACTCATCATCATCACCATCATCATAAATTTTTATTTATACCCTGCCCTCCTTGGCCGGAGCCGGGCTCAGAGCAGCTAACATCATATAAATAATACAATATGCATAAAAACAAGCAATCGATCGATTAAAGTGCATCCCAAAATTAAATCAAATAAATTAAAGTTAAAGTTAAAACTGGACAAATGACAATCTTCAGGTTAAAACTGAAAGCGGTTGATACTCACCAGGACCAACTGTTTCCACTGATATTATAAGGACCTGTGAGAGGCTTGTTCTTATACAAAGAGAAAATGAGTCAGACTGAACCCTGACCAAAAGCATGGCAGAACAGCTCCATCTTGCATGCCCTGGGGAAGGATGTCAAATCTCGCAGGGAGCTGGACTCTTGTGAGAGAGCATTCCACCAGGCCGGGGCCACGGCCAAAAAGGCCCTGGTTCTGGTCGAGGCCAGTCTAATCTCCCTGAGGCCTGGAATCTTCAGGGTGTTATTATTTGCAGACCGTAAGGTCCTCTGTGGGACATACCAGGAGAAGCGGTCCTGTTAGGATGATAAACAAGGCACCTTGTGAGAGTCTGGCTTTGCCACAAGCCCTCCA
This sequence comes from Podarcis filfolensis, assembly GCF_964270895.1. Taxonomy (NCBI): domain Eukaryota; kingdom Metazoa; phylum Chordata; class Lepidosauria; order Squamata; family Lacertidae; genus Podarcis; species Podarcis filfolensis. The sequence goes on along the minus strand of NC_139607.1, from coordinate 89,538,645 downwards.
GCGCATTCCTGTTTTCCTTTTCCTTTAGCCTGAAGATAGTCGAGCAATGTGACTTGCCTACTTAATTATTGCAGTCTGCTATTGATGCAAACCTCATGTTATATTTTGTATTCTGCCGAGGCCCCCATTATATTTCTCAATTTTAGACTTATAAATATTCTAGCAGGCCATTCCAATATTTTTTTTAAAAAAAGTGGGGGGAGGGAGAGAAATCTAACAGGAGCCGTAAATGGTGATATCAAATGGAAGCTATCAGGGGACGGAGAAGTCTGCGCAGACCTCAATGTATCACTTTGCACAGATAGAGGATACAGATGTTTATGCAAGGCGGGAGAAAGAGGGAGAGGGGAGCGGGAGATGTCAAAATAAGAGATTGGGCTTGCATTAATCTCCAGGCTCTCGCATAAACACAAAGGAGAAGCTTCCCCGAATAAACAAAAACCACAGACAGTGTCAATGGGATCTGTGAGCACTGGAAGAAATAGTAAATATTATATGGAACAAGCAATACAGTGAATAGTGACAGTTATGCATAAGAGGCTATACGGAAAAGACAGTAATCAGCTCTTACTGCAATAGTAGCAGTAGTGCATAGAAACACATCTGTAATGTGTTGCCCAAACTCCAGTGAATAAACGGAAGTTGCAACATTCACCTGTAAGGCTGAATCTTATGGAACATTTCCACTGTTCATTTAAACCACTATTACACCACTTTAAGCACTCCCCCAAAGAATTATGGGAGCTGTAGTTTAAGAGAACCTGAGAATTATTCAGAGACCCCCTTACTTCGCTCCCAGAGCTACAATTCCTAGACTTTTTGTGTGAAGAGGATTTGATTGTTAAACCACTCAGGGAACTGTAGCTCTGTGAGGGGAAGAGAGGGGTGTCCTAACAAACTACAGCTCCCATAATTCTTTGGGGCAAGCCATGCCTGTTCGAAGTAGTACCATTGTGCTTTGAATGTATGGTGGGAATGTGACTTCAAATGGGTATAGAAAGTCTTGTGAGGACTTATTGGGGGGGGGGGCAAATCACAGAATGATGTACCCAGTTCTGGGCACCACAGTTTAAGAAGGATGTTGACAAGCTGGATTGCGTGCAGAGCAGGGTAACCAAGATGATCAAAGGTCTGGAAACCAAGCCTTATGAGGAACGGTTGAGAGAGCTGGCAGGGACCACTGGAGTGGTGGGGGCAGGGCAAGCCACCCACAGGGTCGCCATGGCGATCCGCTCATGGGGGCGCCAAGGCGATCTGCACACGGGGACACTGAGGCGATCCGCCGGGGGGGCGGTGCCGCAAGCTGCCTACGGAGTCCGCCTAGCAGACGCAAGCCCCACGCTGCCATGTGGCTCAGGCACACTGTAGGCCAGGCCCCATGGTAAGTGCTGCCCCCGTGGTGCACCATTTTGTCACCCCCCTCAAGGATGACACTGGGGCGAGCAGCACGCCCCTTTCTACGCTCCTGAGAGCTGGGTATGTTTAGCCTGGAAAAGAGGGAACTGAGAGGAGAAATGATAACCATATTCAAATATCTCAAGGGGTGTTACATGGAAGATAGAGCAAGCTTGTTTTCTCCTGCTTTGGAGGGTAGGACTTGAACCAATGGCTTCAGATGGCAAAAAATGAAATTCCAGCTAAACATGAGGAAGAACTTTCTGACAGTAAGAGCTGTTTAACAGTGGAACGGTCTCCCACGGGAGGCTGTGGACTCTCCTTCCTTGGAGGTTTTTAAGCAGAGATTGGCTGGCCATCCATCACGGATGCTTTAGTTGAGATCCCTGCATTGCAGGGGGTTGGACTAGATGACCCTTGGGGTCCCTTCCAATTCTATGATTCCATAAAATGGTGTGAACTGAAGGAAAAAGGAGAAGCTAAAAGAAATCGACAGATTAATTCATCCCTCGCACCACACATTATGTTGTGTCCTTGATGGCATCCTATTGGTAAACAGGGGTTGTGTATGAATCAGACCTGTATTTCTATGTTATTAGGACACACTTATTTCCGTTAACATTTAGCCACCAAGGCTACTTGAACTGTCATTACAAAAGCAGACTTGATATCAGCACTCGTGTTCACGTCATGGCTGTGTCTCAGTCCATTACTATGGAATATAGCTGTAATTGTATAATCATTGATCGATATAGCTAAGAAGATATTCTCTACCCACCCTGCCAAGTCTGGCAGTGATGCAGATATTTTTGTTCTCCAAATAAATGGCCCTGCTTCCTTATGCACCTGGGGCGACTGCAAACAACCTGCTTTGTGGCTTTTTGCGCAGATCAATACTGTTTATAAAATAGTGCCCTGATATTACTCGGTGCCATTTCAGAACATTTGCTTGCATGACATGCTGCGTCTGAAGCGCATCTGCTAAATTAGAACTCCTTACGGAAATAAAGGCCTCGTTCCATTTTGCAATGCCTCTTGGTATCAAATTTGGCTGTTGCAAGCGGAGGTCAAGGTAAAGCAAAGGCAACTTATAACCAGCGAAAGGACAAAGAGGGATTACTCTAACTTGTTAAGGGCAATGAGTAAGTCTGAGTCAGAAACATTTAACAGCCTAGTGCAATTGTCTTCTAGCATTTCAGACCTGGGATCTATCTTTTAAGCCAAATATCCATTTGGTGACCCATATCTTAATTTTCTTCGCCATCCATTTGCATGGCGGTAGAGCTGCTATTGTGATCCACCTTAGATCAGGACAGGATCACCGGGTCCTAACCCACCAGTTGAAGACCGATGGGCTGTAGCAACACTGGGCAACCTTTTTCATCCCAAGGGCTACATTTGGTTATTGACAACTTTTGGAGGGCCGGACACCAGTGATGACTCTTGTCTTTGCATGGTAGGAAGCACTTGAGTCATGGATAATTCAGAAGCTTCTACACACACACACACACACACGCACACACACACGTCTCTCACCATCTAGGCAAGTAAAAGGCATTATTAAGCAACAAGGGTGCATTCCATCTAGGCAACCAATTAAGTTGAGGGGCATGGCATGGCATATTGAGGTTATGAATATTGTACATATGGAAGCAATTGGGTGAATAAAAACTGGCTCTTGAATTAAAATTTCTCTGGTGCAAAGATATGGTTCAACAGCTTGACTTACAGAATTTTAACTCCAAACAATAAAAGTTACATTTAAATAGATGCTTTATTTCTTATAGTGATCCCAGCATAGGTATAATACCTTAGATTACAAAATATCTTGCACCCTGGGCAAAAAATCAAAGCTCTGCCTCTTCTCCATTCCAGTCTCCATTAGCCCAAGGCTGTAGAACAGAGATTAACATGTCCATTCTCTTCAGTAGCTTGAAAACAAAAGCTCATGCCCAAACTGGATGCCTACAGATTAGCATATGCATAGACCTCTAACAGAAAAACTTTCATGTGATGTAAACACTTTGTGACAAGTCACAAATATATAGCCCCACTTAATGATTAACCTGTTAGGCTCTCTTTAGCTTCAGTGGAAATTTTCAGATGCACCTTCAGAAAGGTATACATACACAGTATAGAGTTATTTTCCATTTCACTGTACAGTGGTACCTCGGGTTAAGAATTTAATTTGTTCTGGAGGTCTGTTCTTAACCTGAAACTGTTTTTAACCTGCGGTACCACTTTAGCTAATGGGGCCTCCTGCTGCCGTCGCGTGATTTCTGTTCTCATCCTGAAGCAAAGTTCTTAACCCGAGTTACTATTTCTGGGTTAGCAGAGTCTGTAACCTGAAGCGTCTGTAACCCAAGGTACCACTGCACATTAAAGAATTATCCTTAACATGGAATAGGAAGGGGAATTATTATTATTATTGTTGTTGTTGTTGTTGTTGTTATTATTATTATTATTATTATTATTATTATTATACCCTACCCATCTGGTTGGGTTTCCCCAGCCACTCTGGGTGGCTTACAGCATGTATAATAAAACATCAAACATTAGAAACTTCCCAATACAGATCTGCCTTCAGATGTCTCCTAAAAGTTGTGTAGTTCTTTATCTCCTTGACATCTGAAGGGAGGGCGTTCCACAGGAGGGCATGGCTCAACAAAAGGCCCAAGGGCCAGATAGAGATCTCTGGAGAGCCACATTTGCTCCTGGGCTGAGATTCCTCACCCCATCTTAAGACATACTTTCACATGGTCTTAATTCCATACCACAGCAGCACTAAGCTATGGCAGATGTTTGAAACTGCCATCTAGGCATGTTCTTCCTTGGCCAGTGGGATAATTTCCCCAAGGGAATCAAGTTTCTACCAGTCTCTTTTTTTTGTATTCCCAAAAAGACTTTCTCAATCAATATTACTCAGATCCCACATGCAATACATGTTTACATGTGAGCAGGAATGTATTTAGGGATGTGGCGTAGCATCTTCTTCTGCAATGAATCTCAGGACTCGCGTCTTGGATTGTACAGTGCACCCAGCTTTCGTTGACTCAGCCTGTATGCATAATACCTTTGTGAGGCATTTCCAATCTCTGCTCTGATTTTCAGCATATTTTCTGCTATTCAGCTTTCCCCTCGTTCCACAAATAAGCATATCCTTCACTTATTACAGAATTGCTTTTCTCGTCAGAAACTCACTGTTTTATTTATTAGGTATCATTGTGTTTCGTGGGCATTGTACCGCAGGCAGTTTGAAATGTTAATCAAGTTTCTGTTCTCAAAGAGGGCTGTGGTCTTCTGTTTCCACTTTGGGAAGCGTTTTTGGTCACCTCGGTATATTTTATACATGCACAGGGTTTCATGAATAAAAAGCAGTGCAGTGCCCTTTTCTCCAAAAGACAATGCGAACTGCAATATAAGTAGTCTTCCTGTTTGCTGTGTGTTCCCATTTTGCTCTGCTCGAAGCTATGCATGTAGCTCTGAGGATTAAACCATATTATTATAATTTGGGGGTGGGGAATTTTGTTCTCGCTCAGGGTGCCATATTACCAAAGTCCTCCCCTGCCTGTGAGCACCGGTTGTTGGACTAGATGGGCCTTTGGTCTGAATCAGCAGAGGTTTTTTTTTATTGCTCTAATGTCCATTAGTGAAGTTCCTTGGGAACTTACCAAACCAGGGAGGCAATTAACTGTAACGTATGTAGCTAAACAACAAATCATAGATTTGATCCTGCAAGTATTTTACAAATTGCAAGGGAAGACATTGTATCTGACATTGTATCTCTGAGCTGGTGCATCCCTGAGAAAGTTTTGATGTTATGGTTCAACAGTCGCAGGAAGAAAACCATGTGGTTTTCATACATGTTGAATACTGAGCTGCCCACATCAGGTAAGAGTTATAGAACATAATGCTTCAGCAGTCATAAACCTATAGCTACCTGCCATCGCTGAACAGTAACATTGGGGGGGGGGCACAGGGGCAGTTGCCCCAGACACAAAATTTCAACATCTGATGTTGCCTCAATACAGCCATGTGCTTCTGTCACTGGGCTCTGTTTAAAATGGCTTCTCCACACGAACCAGGAAGTGACATTTCCAGACTACAAAATGACTCTCCTTCTCTTATCTCTGTGGCTGTGATCTCCTGGGTGATGCGGATGTCGTTAGGCAGTTGAATGCACATTCGTACTCCGGCCGTTTTCCACCCTCGCAGCCTCCACATGGCCCCGGGTGCTGGCAACTCACATTACGCCACTGTCGTTGATAGACCTCTCATCACAACCAGATAGCTCACTGGAATGAAACAATATCAGTCATCTTGATTTGGTCTGAGTACAACAAGCAAATCTTTCCTGGTTTGGGAAATAAGAGCAGAACCATGCAACCATGGTCCATAAGGCAATTTCCATAACCTACAGTCAAGCATTACCCACCAAGTCACAAAATAATAAGTAAGCTTTCATGTTCTTCAAAAGTTTGCATAACATCCAGCTTGATTAACAGCATTCGAAAGCTTGTTCACTGTTTTGAGACACTTTGATTGTCCATACTGGGTTTTTGGGGGAAATTAATTCATTCAGCTTGGGAGAAAAGCAATGACAAACCTAGACAGCATCTTTAAAAGTAGAGACATCACCTTGCCAACAAAGGTCCGTATAGTAAAAGCTATGGTTTTCCCAGTAGTGATGTATGGAAGTGAGAGCTGGACCTAAAGAAAGCTGATCGCCAAAGAATTGATGCTTTTGAATTATGGTGCTGGAGGAGACTCTTGAGAGTCCCATGGGCTGAAAGTAGAACAAACCTCTCCATTCTTAAGGAAATCAGCCCTGAGTGCTCACTGGAAGGACAGATCCTGAAGCTGAGACTCCAATACTTTGGCCACCTCATGAGAAGAGAAGACACCCTGGAAAAGACCCTGATGTTGGGAAATATGGAGGGCAGAAGAAGGGGACGACAGAGGATGAGATGGTTGGACAGTGTTCTCGAAGCTACCAGCATGAGTTTGACCAAACTGCGGGAGGCAGTGGAAGACAGGAGTGCCTGGCGTGCTCTGGTCCAGGGGGTCACGAAGAGTCAGACACGACTAAATGACTAAACAACAATTCATTCAGGAATTTTCTCTAGAAGGATAGTGTCAGAGACTGCCTCTAGGTCCCGGCTCACAAAGGACCAACGCTAGCCGGTAGAACGGAATAAAGTCTTTATTGAAGTATAGTTTCCATTTCCACATCTTAGCGTGCGTCTCTACGTCTATTCCCTAGATCGGCGAAGTCCCATCTGAATCTCCGCCTCCTGTACACCAGTTCAAGACCCTAGCCTTGCTCCACCTTTTGCGTCTCTCCTTTCGCCTCTGGGTCCTACCACCCCCCGGGGTTCCTTCCTTCCTGGATGCCTCGGATGCGGACCCTTCGGATTCCTCCCCCTCCCTTCGGCGGGCTTTAGGACCTGGCTCCCTTTCCGGGCTGCTCATTGCGCCTCCCTCTGGTACATTTGAACTTGGCGCGCGCGCGCTGTCTCCGACCCTCCTCTCTACCGTTTCCTCGCTCTCTGACGCAGGCGTGGCTGCTGCCGGAGAGCTGCCTGTCGCTGGTGCCTGGAACTCCTCCCCCCTGCTGCTCTCTGGTGGAGTAGCTGGTCCGGATTTCCAGCTGCTGCTCTCTGAATCCCCTCTGGTCCCTTCTTCCTGGGGTGCCCCTCTTGGTAACCCCCCAGCTCTGCCCACGGGAGCCCCTTTCTGTGAATCCTCCGATTCGCTGGACAGACTTAGAGATCTCGGACGGCTATCATCGCTAACCTCTCCTTCCGATTCCTCGCCATCCGTTCCCTCTGCTCCTGAACCCCTGACATCCATCCCCCCCTCGAAGCCCCCCCTTCCCCCCTCCCCTCCTTCCGGTGTGGGTTCTGGGTGCTCCGTCGTGGCAGGGGTGAGTGCCGGATACAGTTCTTCCCTCGTGTCGTACATTACATCGGGCAGGTCTGGCTCGTCCTCCGTGCGCTCGTCGACGTCGATCTCCTCTGCTTCCATCTCCCTGCCTTCGTGTTCAAATCCCACGTCCTCCCCCAACACGTCCATGTCCATCTCTCCCCCGTTCCCCTCTGAGGGTGATGCCTGCCAGGGACCCCCCAGCCACTTCCTGCGCCACTGCTCCTCTGGTTGATTATCCCACCAATAGGAGCGGTCTGAGGCAGAACCCGAGGGTGAACCTTCCGGAGAGCGTATGTGTGGTGCCGTCTCCTCGTCCGAGTCGAACCCCTGGAACGTGCTGCCTGAAAGTGTGGGTGTGAAGAGCCAGTCATCGAAATACTCGGCTGGCATGGGCCTGTGTGGGAAAATGGCATGGAACTCTTCCTTGAGAAGAGGCTCGTCCAAGGCATAGCCCGGCACCCAACTGTTGGCGCTGGCCGGGGTATCCTCTCTGGCAAGAAGGTATTCTACTCCCTCTTCCCCCCATCTCGAGTCTAAAATCTCTGTGGCTTCGTTGATGCGCTCCCCTCTTGGCGACCCCCTTTCCCTGGGTCCTTCTCTGGGCGGATCTGGTGCTGTGCCTGGCTCGTGAAATCTATGCGGTGCTTTGTAGGGCGTGAGCACCGATCTATGGAAGACCGGATGCATTCTGGAACCCTCCGGAAGCGCTAACCGGAAGGCCACTGGATTGACCTGTGCCTGGACTTGGTAAGGCCCTAGCTGCTTATGCCCTAGCTTCTTCTTGGCCAACGATCTGGTCGGCACTGCTTGCGCTGCTAACCAAACCCAGTCTCCCACCTGTATGTCTTCCCCTACTCTCCTGTGTCTGTCAGCCTGCAGTTTGTATGCGTGCTTTGCCAGTTCCAACTGCCTCCTAAGCTGTTCGTGGACTTCCTGCAACTCTGACGCTAATTCTTCCGCTGCCTGCGGCTCCCCCTCCCCCACTCTCTCTAAACCTGGGAAGGTTCTGGGATGCCTCCCGTTGTTGGCGAAGAACGGCGTCACCCCCGTCGACACGTGCTTCGTATTGTTGTAAGCGAACTCTGCGAGGGGCAGGTAGTCCACCCACGTGTTAGGCTGCTGATTGGCGTAGCATCTCAGGTACTGCTGCATGATGGCGTTGACCCTCTCCGCTTGTCCGTTGGTCTGCGGGTGTCTCGCCGACGCTAGATTGATCTTGACGTTCAGGATGCCCATCAACTTTTGCCAGAAGTTCGAGATGAACTGCCGCCCCCGGTCGGATAGAATAGATCGTGGCAGACCGTGGACCTTAAACACGTGGTCTATGAACAGTTTGGCGGTCTGTTCTGCCGTGGCCACCTTCGCACACGGAATGAAGTGTGCCATCTTGGTAAACATGTCCACCACCACAAGCACTGCCGTCTTTCCCCTCGAACTGGGCAGATCCGTGACAAAGTCCAGGGCCACCCGTTCCCACGGCTCAGACGGCGTCTGCAACGGTTCCAGCAATCCCGCCGGCGGTTTGTGCACTGACTTGGCCCTTTGGCAGGTGTCGCATCTCGAGACGTAATCCGCTACTTCCCCCCGCATCTTGGGCCACCAAAAGTCTCTGGTCACTAGTTCTACAGTCTTTTCTCTGCCAAAGTGCCCGGCAGTGGGGGCGTCGTGTAGCTGCTGCAGCACCCTTGCGCGGAGGTCATTCCCCGGCACGTAGAGTGCTCCCTTGCGGATGAGCAAACCGTCTCTGATCTGGAACTCGTCGTCCTTCACCGTGCCCTTGTGCACCTCCTCCATCTTGGCTAGCGCGAAGGGGTCCTCCTGCAACGCTCGACGTACGGCGTCCAGATCCACGGTCGCCGAGGCGCAAGCCCACGCTTCCGGTGCGAAAATGTGCTTGGCTGCCGACGGTGCCTCCTCCTCGAGGTATTGCGGCTTTCTGGACAAGGCATCCGCCATGATGTTGTTGTCACCCGGGATGTACTCTATCTTGAAGTCGAAGTCCGCGAAGAACTCTGCCCATCTAATGTGCCTCTGATTCAGGAACCTCGCCGTGCGCCAGTACTCTAGATTCTTGTGGTCCGTGCGTACCTGCACTGTGTGTCTGGCTCCGATAAGGAAGTGCCGCCACGCTTTGAACGCTGCATGGATGGCTAGCAACTCCCTGTCCCAGATGGTGTAATTCTGCTCCGACTTGCTGAGCTTCCTTGAGTAGAAGGCGCACGGCCTCCAGTCCCCCTGCTGGTCTTGTTGCAACAGTACAGCTCCCACGGCTCTGTCTGAGGCGTCCGTCTCCACCCTCATCGGTCTGCTGGGATTCACATGCCGCAGCTGCTCCTCGGAAGCGAAGAGACGCTTGAGTTTCTGAAAGGACTGCTCCGCTTCCTCCGTCCAGATAAACTTCTTCTTCTTGGAGCTGAGCGTGTCAGTGATGGCCGCCGTTTGCATAGCGAACCCCTTGATGAACTTGCGATAAAAGTTGGCAAAGCCGACAAACCGCTGGACTTCCTTCCTATTGCGCGGGCTTTTCCAGTCCAATACTGAGCGAACCTTGGCGCTGTCCATGGCGAGCCCCTTGTCCGACAGTTTATAGCCCAGGAAATCCACCTCCGTCACGTCGAACTGGCACTTCTCCAGCTTGGCGTACAGCCTGTGCTCCTTTAGTCTCCGCAGAACTTCCCTGACATCCCTCTCGTGCGCTTCTCGCGACTCAGAAAATATCAGGATGTCGTCCAGGAAGCATACGCATTTCTTGTAAAGGAGTCCCGCCAACACGTGATGCATAAAGGCTTGAAAACAGTGAGAGCCATTTTGTAATCCGAAGGGCATAACTCTGTATTCGTAGGTGCCCAGTGGTGTGAACATGGCCGTCTTCCACTCGTCGCCCTCCCGCACACGAATCAGGTTGTACGCGCCTCGCAGATCCAACTTGGTGAAAACGCGTCCTTTCCTTACCGTCGCGAGCAGGTCGTCTATTTTGGGCATGGGGAAGGACGAGGGCTTGGTTTTCGAGTTCAAAATTCGAAAGTCAACTACAAGCCTCTTCTGGGGCGTGTCTCGCTTCTTCACAAAGAATACTGGACTGCCCCCTACAGCTTTCGACTCCCGAATGAACCCGCGCTTCAAATTGTGGTCTATGAACTCCCTAAGTTCCTGCAGTTCGTCCTCAGACATGGAATACAGTTTCCCTGTTGGCAGCGTTGCCCCCGGCAGGAGATCAATCTTGCAGTCATAGGGTCTGTGGGGGGGCAGTTTGTCCGCCTCCTTCTCGCAGAAGACCTCCAAAAACTCCTTGTACTTGTTGGGCACCGCTTGCACCATGCCTAGGTGTAGCTGCGGTGCATCCTCTCGCCCCTCTCCTTCCTGGCAGGTCTGGATGCAGTGCGCTGCGCAGTAGGAAGAGCAGAAGGTCAATTGCCGCTGGTACCACGCTAATGCCGGGCTGTGCCTATCCAGCCAACTCATGCCCAACACTATGGGCGTGTCCGACAATTGGGTGACGTTGAAGCTGATGACTTCTCGGTGATTCCCAATTTGCATCACCATAGGTGGTGTCTGCTGCACCACCTGCCCCCCTAGCAGTTCCCTGCCATCCACTGTGACCACGTTCAGGGGCAGTGTGGCTGGCAGTAGCGCTATGTTGTGTTGTTGAAGGAATTCCAGTGCGATAAAGTCCGCATTACTGCCAGAGTCAATCGTAATCGGCACTTCTAAAGTGAGACCACTGGGCAGCTGGAGCGCTGCGGTGAGCTGCACCACTGGTTTGGGCGGGAGGGGATCCGTGGGCTTCAAAATCTCTGGGGACTTCTTCACTGACTCGCCTGGCTGGCCCCCAGTGCTTCCGTTTCCCTGCCGTGGTTCACTTTGCTGAGTTGCTCCCATTACTGTCATTGAAGCTGCAGTGTGCTTGTGGAGCCTCTGGGGACACTCTTTCGCCATGTGCTTCGAACTGTCACAGATGTAACACTTCCTGTTCCCTCTAGGCTGCTTTGTTTTGACTGCTCCCGGTGTTAAGGCTCTGGTGGCTGAATGAGCTCTAGCACCGCCGATCTCCATCGGCTCCTCCCCCCCTGCTTGCGGAGGCGTTGATTGCGCACGCGCGACATCCCTGGGCAAGAGGGAGGGCACTCTGGCTGGTGTGCGTCCCCAACGCCCTTCTCCTCTGTCCCAAGGGCGGTCCTCCAGCCTCACCCCCACTGCAAGCGATCTGTCCACCACTTCCTGGGTGCTTTTGGGTCTCTCCCCCCGCGCTATCTCATCCTTGATTTGGGGGTTCAATCCTTCCCAATAAAGATCTCTAACGGGGGGGGAATCCTTGTCCCACCCCAAGGCATTGACCAATGCAAAAAAGCGGGAGTGATACTGCCTCACGCTGGCTTTCCCTTGTCTCAGCTCAAATATGTCCTTACGGGCAATGTCAATGTCTATTTTCGATAGAAAGCAAGAATCCATCGCTTTAATGAATGCAGCTGAACTCTGGAGCGCTGGGTCCATATCTCTCCACAGATTGCGCAGACATGCTTTCGCCTCTCCATGCAAATGAGACAAGATAAACCCCACTTTTTCTTGCTCATCTCTAAACTCTTTCTCCAGCAGTTTCAGCGCAAACTGCACGTCTGCTCGGAAATTGGGGTACTGCTGCAAATTCCCATCAAAGTGAGATACAATGCTGCCTCCAGTCCTTCCCAACCCGATTCCCTCGGATCTGGAACCCGTTTGTGCCTGCTTAGTAAGCACTTCCAACCTGGCTTGGAGATCTCGGCATGCAGCAGCCGCTTCATCCTCTCTTTTCCTGGAGGCGATTATCTCTGCGCTGAGCTGCGTTACCGCTTCTCGCAGGGAAGCAATTTGCTCTTCAGTAGACATGTCGCTTGACTTTTGTGAGCTCCAAAGGCACCAGTCCTCTTTCCTCCCTGCTTCGCTCCCCACACGCCGCTTGAGTCAAAGAGAACTGATGAAAACTTCAGGGAGATGGGACTTACTGTCAGAGACTGCCTCTAGGTCCCGGCTCACAAAGGACCAACGCTAGCCGGTAGAACGGAATAAAGTCTTTATTGAAGTATAGTTTCCATTTCCACATCTTAGCGTGCGTCTCTACGTCTATTCCCTAGATCGGCGAAGTCCCATCTGAATCTCCGCCTCCTGTACACCAGTTCAAGACCCTAGCCTTGCTCCACCTTTTGCGTCTCTCCTTTCGCCTCTGGGTCCTACCACCCCCCGGGGTTCCTTCCTTCCTGGATGCCTCGGATGCGGACCCTTCGGATTCCTCCCCCTCCCTTCGGCGGGCTTTAGGACCTGGCTCCCTTTCCGGGCTGCTCATTGCGCCTCCCTCTGGTACATTTGAACTTGGCGCGCGCGCGCTGTCTCCGACCCTCCTCTCTACCGTTTCCTCGCTCTCTGACGCAGGCGTGGCTGCTGCCGGAGAGCTGCCTGTCGCTGGTGCCTGGAACTCCTCCCCCCTGCTGCTCTCTGGTGGAGTAGCTGGTCCGGATTTCCAGCTGCTGCTCTCTGAATCCCCTCTGGTCCCTTCTTCCTGGGGTGCCCCTCTTGGTAACCCCCCAGCTCTGCCCACGGGAGCCCCTTTCTGTGAATCCTCCGATTCGCTGGACAGACTTAGAGATCTCGGACGGCTATCATCGCTAACCTCTCCTTCCGATTCCTCGCCATCCGTTCCCTCTGCTCCTGAACCCCTGACAGATAGGTACAGAGCTCTTCTGAAAAGTGTGTCCAGGCAGCTCACGTCCCATGCTGTTTTCCCTCCTTTATCACTGGCATCTCCTGGACCAAAACCCAGTAGCAGCAGTGATCTAAGCATGCCAGCACCCATTATTTATCTCTGGGCATGCCTGCATTTCCTCCCTGCATTTCCGCCATTCTACTGCAACACTGTCTAGCTCCACACAGCATGGCACACCTCATATTGATAATACGAATCATCCTTAAATTGGTGCTTATTGATGTGTGATTCAAATGCTGAGATGAGAGCCAGGAGAGGAACAACAAGATGGAGCAGGGTGGCAAGCTGAAATATAGTTCCGCTGTGATTTCCATTCTCTCTCCTGTCCTTCCGTTCAACTTCAGAAAATGTAAGCGATACCAGGGATACTCCATTAACCCAACTCGCATATCAGGAGATGAGCAATGGTGGCCTCTGAGACAGTTTAAGCCTGCAGATATCTTGCTTACGCCAACCTTCCTCACCTCACAAACTGACTCACACCGCAGAACATGTGCTTCAGGAGAAGGCAGGAGGATGGATAGCAAACCTGTAAAAAGACCATTTGTTTCTGTAAACTAGAGACTGGCATTAAGACTCTTGATCAGCCACCTTTCACGAACCTCAGGTGCATTTTGAAAACTGAACAGGGTGCATTAAAAGCATCTTAAACCAGTGAAGCTAGTTTTTCCTGTCTCCCTCTTTTAAAGAAATAAATAAACAGACACAGTCTAGAGAAAAATAGCCCACTTACAAGACACTGGGGATTTCCTGGTAATGGAGAAGAATACTTAGGAAAGGAAGGCCTTATGACATGCATGTCTGAAGAATACTCCAAGAAAATGATGGAAATGCTTCTCTCTAATGAAGGTCGATATTCTGAAATAATATGTGAATAGCATTTAAGATTGCCAATACATCATGTAAACACTCAGTGCATGAACTTGATTAACAGACCAGTCCTTGTCAGACAGTCTAAGTCAGTGGTTTTCAATCTTTTTGAGTCCGCAGCTCCCTTGACCAACCAAATTCTTTCTGTGGCTCCCCTGTGGGAGCCACTTACTCTGGGATTCCATTACAGGATGTGTGCATAAGTGAGGTGCCCGCATTCTGCCCCCGCCCCGCCCTGTTCTGTCCTCGCTGGCTCCCCTGATTGTTCCTCAGAGATAAAGAGGGAAATATAATGCAGGAAGATGTGGGCTTCAAGTTAATGTAAGGACAGCCCCCCAAGGCTCCTCTGAATGTTTCTCAAGGGTAAGGTTACCAGATGTCCTCGTATCCCAGGGACAGTCCCCGGATTTGCAAATCAGTCCCCTGACAAAATCCATCTATTTAGTAGGAAGTTGAAAAGTGTCCCCGGATTTATTGGGGGAAAATCTGGTAATCTAACTCCAGGGTGCCCCAGAGAACTGGTTGACAACCAGTGGTCTAAGTAGCTAAGAGACCATAGCTCAGAGGTAGGGTGCATTCTTTGCAATCAGAAAGCCCATGGTCCAATCCGTGGCTTTTCCAGTTAAAGAAGAATCAAGCAGCAAGTGATGTGAAATTTCTCTGCCCTAGAGACCCTCTGCCAGGAAAAGTAGACAGTACTATGCTTGATCCCCTTCATGGATCACTGCCTTCCATCTCACAGCTCACCCCAGATACTCCCAGGGGCTCTGGCGTGGCCCTAGCCCCTTACAGGGTTCGGACAAAAGCAAGGCGAGCCCCTGGATTCCTTTAACGGAATTCCCTAGCAGCAGCAATGGAGGGGCAGGCACAGCCAACCACATCCCCTCCCCAAAACATTGAACCAAATGCCTAACCACCAACCTTACAAAGTTGTGGCGATTTGCTACACGGCAGGCAAAAACCAAGTGGCACCAGCCAATCAGCCAAATGGCAAAATTCCTACCAGGCCCCTGTTCCAAAACAGACGACCCCTAGACAGGCATAGCAAGGCTGTAAGAACAACCCTAAATATAGGGAGAGGAGGGCGGGTGATCCGCTGCACGTTGCAAGAAAGTCAAACTCTCCAGTGATGTGCAGCAGCTTAAGTAGCCCCTCAGCAGCCAATAGCCAACCCAACTGACCAAATTTCTGCCCCAGCAACAGAGGGGCAACCAATGGGGTGTTGTGGTCATACATACAGTCGTGCCCCACAACAGGGAGGCAGTTTCTGGTGATCTCACTACAACACATTCCCTCCATGATTGAGAACCCGACTTATGGTTTTACAGTGGTACCTCGGGTTACAGACGCTTCAGGATACAGACTCTGTGAACCCAGAAATAGTACCTCGGGTTAAGAACTTTGCTTCAGGATGAGAACAGAAATCACACAACGGAGGCACGGCAGCAGCAGGAGGCCCCATTAGCTGAAGTGGTGCTTCAGGTTAAGAACAGTTTCAGGTTAAGAACAGACCTCCAGAACAAATTAAATTCTTAACCTGAGGTACCACTGTATTTAGTTATCGTGATGCGAGACAAAGAATCCAGTCCTTAACGCCATAGTGATGTTGCTCACACTGAGCTACTCCCCTTCTTTCCCCAGCAACAGCCTGTGGCCCTATGGGTAGCCTCAGGAGTCAAACGTCTTTGAGCCCTTTGCTCTTGAATTCTAAGTGAGCGGCGAGTACGTGGGGATGGCGGCTCTCTTATGTTTTCCAAGGACATCTCTGCTGGCAATTCTCCCTCTCCTCCTAACACCTCATAACTTGGCAGCTCTGCGTTCTGCTGCACTTCAATCCTGTCTCCTTCTCTTGAAACTACTGGGGAAGGGGGGGCCGATCCCCCCACTCCTCCTCCTCCGAGGGAAGCAAAGGAGGAGGAGGGGGCGATTCCCAGCCTTCCCCTTCAGTCCAGTCCCTGACAGACCAGGACCGGAGAGACCAGGGTTCAAATTCCCACTCAGCAGACTCACTGGGTGACCTTGGGCCAGTCACCAACTCTTAGCCTTACCTACATTACAGAGGATGATATGGGAGAAAATGAACCATGTCTGACCCCTTGACCTCCTTGGAGGAAAAGTGGGCTATAAATGTGATGAGACAGAGACAGAGAGAAGGGGACCCTGTAGTACAAAGATATCTCCATACTTCAGTAATTCATATGGAGTTCTTTATTCCATTTCTTTTTATATTGGCTCTCTGAAGTTTGATTACAATTTTTCCTTTGCTATTATCTTACAGAGTTTTAAAAAACGTTCCTTTCTCTCCTTCTCCTACTACATTTTTATATTTTGCTGGCTCCCTATTTAAATTAAATCCTTGTCCCGTCCTGTTCAAATACATTCTTATTTGCAGAAATTGCATACCATACCTTAAATGATCATTTATTTACTGCTTCTTCGTACCTTCATATTTGGGACTGTTTGTTATAGGTGTTATTGCTTATCCACCCTTGACTAAAAGTTCCCGGGGTGTGTTGCAACAATAAAATACACAGCTATGAAATAGAAGTGTTGCAGTCATAAAGCAAGAAAAGTGTGAAAACAATTAAACGCATAGGGAAAGCCCAATGCAAACATTTAAAAACAGTTGCACATATCAAATACCGCAATACCTCAAGGACCGTCTCTTTCCATAGAAACCTACCTGGCCCCTGAGATAATCTTCTGAGGCCCTTCTTTGTGAGCCTCCTCCATTACAGGTCTGGAGGGTGGCAACACGAAAACAGGGCCTTCTTTGCAGTGGCTCCCCATTTGTGGAAGGTGCATACCTGGCACATTCATTATACACCTTTAGGTGCCAGGCAGAAATGTTCCTCTTTAACCAGGCCTTGGGTTGACTGACGTCCAATGCCCTTTTAAAATGTGTTGGGGAGGGGAGATTATTGGTTTGTTCTTGTTCTTATTTTTACTGTGCATTTTGTGTTTTTATATTGTGTTTTCAGGTTGTGGAGTACCCTGAGACATGTGGGTATAGGGCGGTATAAGAATTTAATAAATAATAATAAAACAAAAACAACAACAACAATTCCACTACAAATGCAGCCTGGGGCAAAGATATCCACTATAATGATGGTGATGATGATGATGATGATGGTAATTATTATTTATTTATTTATTTATTTATTTATTTATTTATTTATACATACCCCACCCATCTGGCTGGGTTTCCCCAGCCACTCTGGGTGGCTTCCATCAAAAGATTAAAAATACATTAAAACATCAGTCATTAAGAACTTCTCTAAACAGGGCTGCCTTCAGAAGATGTCTTCTAAACGTCAGATAGTTCTTTATTTATTTAAAGGGCTTGAAAAGGGAAGGCACTGCACTGACAACAGAGATGGCGTGTTTCTAATAATTTTGAGTTCTCATTTTGTATTTTTATGTTGTGAACCACCCTGTGATCTTCGGATGAAGGTCAGTATGCAAATTCAAATAAATAAATAAATAAATAAGCATTTAACGGGAGGAAATTCCAAAGGGTAGGAGCCATGAGAGGAAAGGCCTGATTCTTATATCGTATGGACTCAACTTCCTGATGAGATGGTGTCTGCAGGAGGCCCTCTCCTGCAAAGTGCAGAGATCGATTGGGAATATAAGGGCTGAGACGACCTTTTAGACATCCTGCTTCCAAGCTTCACAGGGCTTTGTACACAATACCAGCCCCTTGAACCTAGCTCAGTAGTTAATTCCGTTTAGAAATGCTCTGATTCCCTTTAAGGCAACACCTTCTAATATATCTGGACACAGAGGATGAATGCATCCTGGTCAAATCTTTTAAAAAATAAAAATCCCAAAGATTAATAATGCAAGATAGTGATAGAAGTAAGCATTTGATTTTGGAGCCCTTTGAAAGTCCAGAGAGAACCCTGCTGCTGTCATAGATTTACAGCTTCTGGGGAGATAAAATGCCAAGGTCTGCTATGAAAGCTTTGGCTCTTTAGCCTTTGGTACAGAAGAACCTGAGAGAACAGAGGCAAAGCAGGGAGAGAGCAGGACTGCAGCAGTCGATCAACCTCTGCATTTCTCTGCAGCCCCCCAGAGACGTAATTGATAAATTATAACCAAACATCTCAGTGCTTTTTCCTTGCAGTCCAAAATGTAATGAAGGAAAGAGTGCAGCAGGAAAAGGGTTACTCGGAAATCAGTGATGAGATCCAGGCACTCTTGGAGAAAATGGATTTTCTAGATCCATTTCAGTCCGGGTTTCAGACTGGTTTCGGCATTAAAACTGCATTGGTTGCCCTGTATGGTGACCTGTGTCAACAGGGAGACAGGGGAAATGTGTCTCTGTTAATTTTCCTTGACCTCTCAGTGGGTTTCAGTACCATCAAACATGACATCCTTCTGGAGTGGCTGTCTGAATTAGGGGGTGAGTGGCACTGCTTTGTGGTGGTCCAGGTCCTGCTTGGATGCATGTTTCCAGAGCAAGATGCTTGGAGAGTGCTGTTCAGCCCCATGGAGCCTTCAATGTGGGGTTCTTCAGGATTCAATTTTATCCCCTATGCTATCCAACATCTACATGAGCAGGGTTCTCCAGAGGTTTAGAGTACATTGTCAGCAATCTGCTGATGACACACAGCTCTACTTCTCCTTTACATCTGCAAGTGAGGCAGTAGATGCACTGGACCGTTGTCTTGCCAACAAACTGAAACTCAATCCAGATAAGACTGAGACAGTTAGTAGGTGGGTCCCTAGACCAGATGAATGGAGATCGCCTGCCCTTGATGGGGTTACATTTCCTCTGAAGGAGCAGGTTTGTAGCTTGAGAGCCAGTGTGGTGTAGTGGTTAAGAGCAGTAGTCTCGTAATCTGGTGAACCGGGTTCGTGTCTCTGCTCTTCCACATGCAGCTGTTGGGTGACCTTGGGCTAGTCACACTTCTCTGAAGTCTCTCAGCCCCACTCACCTCACAGAGTGTTTGTTGTGGGGGAGGAAGGGAAAGGAGAATGTTAGCCGCTTTGAGACTTCTTAGGGTAGTGATAAAGTGGGATATCAAATCCAAACTGTTCTTGGTGGTACTCTTGGATCCTTTGCTGTCGCTTGAGGCTCGGGTGGCCTCAGTGGCCCAGAGTGCCTTCCACCAGCTTTGGTTGGTGGCCCAGCTATGCCCCTATCTGGACAGGGATAGCTTAACTACTGTTGCCTATGCTTTGGTGACCTCTAGGTTAGATTACTGCAATGTGTTATATGTAGGGTTGTCTCTGAAGACAAGAAACTTCAGTTAGTGCAGAATTTGGTGTCCAGGTTTCTCATGTGCTGACTGAGCACATACAGTGGTACCTCATTTTGAGTCTGCCCCATTTAGGGTCCATTTTGTCCTGTGTCTGTGGCAACCCAGCTTTGTTGAGCGTCCCTTTTGTCAAACATCTGGGGCTCTGGAATGGATCCTGGATGCAAAAGGAGGTACAACTGTACTGAAGTTGGTGAGGCAATGCCCCATTTGCCTGTATGGACCATTACTTCAAGGCTGAAACCATCAGTAGCTGCACATACTTTGGGTCTAGGAAAGAACAGCTGTTCATTATTCTATTATTACCCCATGGATTGGCTCAGCCCTATATTGCTCTCCCCTTGTCTTTAGCTTGGAAAATTCCTAAAATTAATTTCATAACTGGTGCATGCCTGACTTTTCAACTTCCTCCCTTTATTTTCCTAACAGGTTTCAGATTCGCAAGAGCACAAGTATGCATTACACACTCAGTCAATATGGCAGGGAAAGTGTTACAGGAAATATTTGCTGTCTAGTTATACATGAAACAGAGGTGGAAATGGTGTTCCAAGCATAATGTGCTATTGTTATGCTAACAAAGTAGTGTGGTAGCGAGAGATATTAAAGGGAAATAGGAACCCCTCGCTTTATCCATCTGAGCAGGATGCTAGTAAATTGTTATTAAGTGACTTGGTATTGGAAAGAAAAACAAAGAGCCCTTTATATTATTCAAAGGGCCATTCTATTGTTAACATGTTAGTAGAAGTTTGGAATAAATAAAGGAGTCAATTGCCCGCTGCCATATCTCCATCAAACTTTGTTTTATAATGATGACTTGTTCAGTTTAGACTGGCATTGGTGGAATTCGAGAATGTAGAAAATGCATGGGTTGGATTGCTACAGAGATCAATTTAAAATATGGGAAGTTGATATCATACGATGAAATTTCCAATAGTATGAGATGGGACCTCCACTGAAATCTGCATTCCATTATAACTAAAAAGATGATTTTTTTCTTGTTGCACACACACACACACACACACACACAGAGAGAGAGAGAGAGAGAGAGAGAGAGAGAGAGAGAGAATGAGAGAATATACTCCAAGAAATTGCGTATTTTGGAAAAATTAGCATGGATGGAAAGTAAAAGAACCCCACAAACCCAGAGAACAATCCTATACTGAAGAAGCTGGTGTAAAGCAAGCCTGTGTAATTTTTTGAAAAATATTTTTTATTAAAGATTTTCTTGGTTTACGTGCATTGTCTCTTTTTCAGGTTTCAAACTCTTTTCTACATATCAGTTACATTTCTTACAAGACATTAGTGTTGAGCACAGTATAAGGTCGGGGAAGAAGAGGGGGGAGAGGAGGGGTGGTGGTGAAACCGATATTCTTTTTTATAGTGTACATGTGGGGTTTGGGGTCAGCGTCAACTGGGAAGTTTCTCTTTCTATTCGTTTATTGCATTTCCTTGGTAGTGAGATGTATTGTGGGGCAGGGTGTGGTTGGTGGTCTGTGGCTGGCTGCAGTGGGGTTCGTTTGCATTTGTGAAGAGGGGAGGGTTTGTTGGGTCAGGTAAGCCAGACTGATTCGTATGCTACCAGTGGATTCTTCTTGTTGGGCTGTGTATGTGAGAAAGGGGAGCCATACTGGGGTGAAAACGTCCTCTTCTATTCGTCCCCATGTCTGTTTCAGTCTGTGTAAATTAAACTGGTGCAAGTATACTCCCAGTTATTTGTAATCCAACCTCATACCTGACCAGTGTTAGCAAGCACTCAAGTCGAGAAATATCTTAAACGTAACAACAATAATAAAGATTTCGCTGTTGTTTGCGCTGTCAAACCTTTTATCCTGATGCAACGTGAAGGAGCAGGGAGGGAAAGCCGAGACCACACCATGCTGTTTTCTTTTTTCACGTGTCAGAAACATAGCGACTGTTTCAGAGCCTGGATGCGCAACCTGGGAAAGGATGATTTGGTGAGAATAACATGTAACGGGGCATGACGGGAACTCTTCTCCTCGCCCCCCTTTAACTTCTCCCCGGATTAAGTTCGCAACGCTGCCCTTTGAAACGTCCAACGTCTCTTTGAAGGTGGGCTAAACAAGGCAGGCAAAACATGGTAATGGTGCCTGCTGTCATCCCTCAGTCCGTGATCAATGCAATTTCTCATTGCTGTGAGAGGAAGACTGAGCTACTGCAGAGCTCAGGTGGAATCCTGTAGCTAGACCAGTGGGGTGGTGTCAATCTGCCCATTCATCCCCTTTCTGCAGGGTAAGAGAGAGAGAGAGAGAGGGAAGGAGGGAGGGAGGGAGGGAGGGAGGCTGTGGAGGCAGCAAAATCACCTCCCTTCCTCCTCTCCTCGGCTCCTTCAAATTCCCTCAAATAAAGTCAGCTTCTCTCAAAGGCAGACTTTGGCCTTTGAACTGGGTATTTTGCTCTGATCTCTGCACAGAGTCAAGTATCTTCCAACAGGTATGGAATGCTCCTAGCTAAAACAAAGGCGGAAGGCCACTTGCTCCATCCAAGCCAAGTGGCTTAAGTCCCTGGTATTTCAGTGGCTTCACTCTCAAGGTTTAGGGTTGATGAGCTCCCATTGCTCGGTCCCTGCTCCTGCCAACCTAGCAGTTCGAAAGCACGTCAAAGTGCAAGTAGATAAATAGGTACCGCTCCGGCGGGAAGGTAAACGGCGTTTCCGTGCACTGCTCTGGTTCGCCAGAAGCGGCTTAGTCATGCTGGCCACATGACCTGGAAGCTGTACGCTGGCTCCCTCGGCCAATAAAGCGAGATGAGCACCGCAACCCCAGAGTCGGTCACGACTGGACCTAATGGTCAAGGGGCCCTTTACCTTTATAGTTATTATTATTATTATTATTATTATTATTATTATTATTATTATTATTCCATCCTCTCCCAACACATGTGCAACTGTGGCTTTGGGTGGAACTATTACAGCCACTATAGCTGCAAATAGCATCTCATGAAAATTCTAACCACCCTTAGAATCAGCCATATTTGGCAACAGGAAAATAATGTTTTGCTGTGAATTGCCCATTGCGGTCCTCTGTGTTCTGTAAGCTTTCTTTCTTTCTCATCATTATTGAGATGCATTTCCGTGTGCTGCTCTGGTTCGCCAGAAGCGGCTTAGTCATGCTGGCCACATGACCCGGAAGCTGTACGCCGGCTCCCTCAGCCAATAAAGCGAGATGAGCGCCGCAACTCCAGAGTCGGCCACGACTAGACCTAATGGTCAGGGGTCCCTTTACCTTTATGTCTAGATAAATAGGTACCGCTCCGGTGGGAAGGGAAACGCCATTTCTGTGCGCTGCTCTGGTTTCGCCAGAAGCGGCTTAGTCATGCTGGCCACATGACCCGGAAAAACTGCGGACAAACACCAGCTCCCTCGGCTAGTAAAGTGAGATGAGTGCCGCAACCCCAGAGTCGTTCGCGACTGGACTGAACTGTCAGGGGTCCTTTACCTTTACCTTTTATGTCTTGTCCCCACCCCACCCTGGAAGAAACGAAATGGACTCATGGCACACATGCAACATTATTTCGTTTGTACTTTTTAATGTTTTGTTGTTGTTTCGTTTGGGGATGTTTGGCGCTTCTTTTGAAATATTCATTTATTTTTTTCTCTGTGGTTCATAGAGTTTGGTCATCCACAGTGCCTTGTTTTACATCTACCTAATGCTGTTCTGGGCTGTATCAACAGAAGTATAGCGTGCAGATCAAGGGAAGTAATAGTTCCCTCTATTCTTCCTTGGTCAGACCACATCTGGAATGATGTGTCCTGGGCGCCACAATTTAAGAAGGATGTTGATAAGCTGGAACGTGTGCAGAAGGGGGGCAACCAAGATGATGAAGGGTCTGGGAACCAAGCCTTATGAGGAATGGTTGAAGGAGCTGGGTATTTTTAGCCTGGAAAAGAGGAGGCCATTTTCAAATATCTAAAGGTCTGTTACATGGAATAATAATCATCATTTTATTATTTGTACTCCACCAGATGGAGCAAGCTTGCTTTATCCTGCTCTGGAGGGTAGGACTCGAACCAATGGCTTCAAGTTACAAGGAAGGAGATTCCGACTGAAAATCAGGAAGAACTTTCTGACAGTAAGAGCTGTTTGATAGTGGAATGGTCTCCCTCAGGAGGTTGCAGACTTTCCTTCCTTGGAGGTTTCGAAGCAGAGGTTAGACGGCCAACTATCATGGATGTTTTAGCTAAGATTCCTGCATTGTAAGGGGTTGGACTAGATTACACTTGCGGTCCCTTCCAACTCTACAATTCTATGATTCTAAGAGCCCAGCTATTAAAATCTCTTTCAAACTTAGCATATTAACACTAATTCCTCTTACAATGAGTGTTCCTGGAGTGATTGGCTAGACTTTTATTTATTTATTTATTTAATGATTCTTCTAACTCACAATGTATTTTGAAAACTCTCTTTATATTACTTAAATGCATTCCCCCTCTTTCGTGTTTTTCTCCTCTCTTGATGTTCTCTTTGACTAATCTAACGTGATAATTCAACAAATTCCTGAGACACACTTAGAAATAATTAGAATTATTAACCTCCTGCTTCTCAAGGTTACAGGCCTTTTTAAAATTCTTTCCACCCCCTCAGACTTCATAGGCCGGGAGGATGTGCTCTTTGACTCCCCAGGAAGCAAACTACTTAGAAACTCATTATTCTGTTCCAGTGTAAACTCCCACTATCTATGTATCTATATATAGAGGAAAAACTTATTTAATTATTTGCCAAAGTTAAACAGGGCCTTTCCGAAAGCTCGAGGCAGGCTAACAATTAAAGCCTTCAACCATCAATTAAGGCACAAAACATGCAAAATGGCATGTCGATTTAAAACACATTAGCTAATCAATCAAACGTAAAAAAGCCAAAGGAAGAAATTCTAAAAGAGCCAGAAAGGGAGCCAAAAAATAAACAAACCACTCAAGGGTACAATCCTGTGCATGTCTACTTGGAACTAAGCTCCATTGAGTTCAGTGGGGCTTAGTGAGTCGTCAAGTGAATATAGGTTTGCAGCCTAAATCTATGCATGTCATAACAGGAAGGCTTCAATGGTATTTTCCTGGACACAATCAATATACCAATGTCTTGGTTGCATTATTTCCAGGTAAATGAAATGTTTAAAAAGGATTTTAAAGAGAGTGGATATACAGAAAAAGAATCGAAATTTCAAACAGAGATAATAAATAATGATTATAAGATAATGTCAAAAATGTATAAAATGTTGTTGGAATGGCAAACGATGGATGAGGAGGTAAAGTCGGTTATGATACATTGGGCCAGAGACTTTGGTTATAATATACAATTGGTGGACTGGGAAAAAGTATGGAATGAAAATATGAAATTTACTGCATGTACTGCGTTAAAGGAGAATATTATGAAAATGGTATATAGATGGTATATTACACCGGTTAAGTTAGCAAAAATGTTTAAAACATGTAACAAGTGTTGGAAATGTAAAGAAAAAGAAGGATCATTTTTCCATATGTGGTGGGAATGTAAGAAGGTAAAGGGTTTCTGGGAAATGATATACAATGAGTTGAAGAAGATGTTTAAATATACATTTGTAAAGAAACCAGAAGCCTTTTTGTTAGGAATAATAGGAAGAGAGATAAACAGAAGGGACTACAAACTCTTTCAATACGCAGTAACAGCGGCAAGAATATTAATGGCCCAAAAATGGAAACAAGAGGAGTTACCGACCCTTGAAGAGTGGAGAATGAAACTTATGGACTATGCAGAATTGGAGAAATTGACTGGGAAGATCAGATATCAATGGGATCACAAGTTCATCGAGGACTGGGGAAATTTTACAGATTATCTGAAAAGCATATGTGACGAACAAACAACGCTAGTGGGATTTAAAGAGGCTTTGTGAAAGTTAAAGATGTATTGTAAAAAAGAAATAGAACTGAAAGGATAATATTAAATGGCAATATTAAATATAGAGAATGCGTAAAAATGGAAAATATGGATGATTGGTGGAGAAGCTGGTGGAAGTCCAAAAAGTTGAAATTTGTGAAAATTGTTGGAGATGGCGAATTTGTAAAAGGAAAAATTTAATAAAAATTATTATAAAAATAATAATAAAAAAACAATATACCAATGTCTTTGCAGACAGATACTCAGTGGTAGAGAATCTGCTTTGTGTGGCACTTCACTGCGAAGTTGCCACCTGTGTTGGAAATGCAACAGCTGAGATCATTCCGTTTGTAACTTAAGGGTTAATTCTGTTATTGGTGAGTCGGCTAACCAATAAGGTGGTGGTTGGTGGAATTGTCGCTTAGCAACCAGGCAGAGTGGAATGGTGCTTGCTGAGGGAGCACGTGCCCTAATTTGCTGTCCAGTTCTGAGAGAGCTTTCCCGCTTGATGTTCAGTTGAATGTCTCCCTGCTGTGTACAGGACCCGAAGCAAGAAAGACAAATGCTCTCCATTCCTTTCAACTCAAATTATTCCTTGTTTTGGTTTAGTCATCTCATCCAAGTGTTATCAGGTTTCCTTTCCTCTCTGGACTCCATCGGGCAATCTTGAAGCGACAACCTGAGGTCCATTGCTTCGCCACATGGGGGCACTGCCACAAATCCAGCAGCCCCTGACACCCCCCAGTGCTACAGTCTTGAATGAATTTTCCTTCCCACCCTCCAGTATCTCCTTTTTAATTTTAATCTTGCACAATTCTTTTAATTTTAATCTTGCCCAACATGTGCAGTTTGCCCCTCAGGAAGCTAACGAGTGGTGGAAGAGAGAAGCAATGCTGATGAAGATATTCAGCCAAGGGAGTTTCAGAGTTATGAAAACTTCGGGGAAGATAAATTGTTCATAACTCTTTGAGTTTCTCCTGTATCTAGCTATAAAACACAAGATGACATAAATGTAACCTTGATCTTCCTGTAAGATATAGTCGCAGGCAGAGAGATAATTACTGCCGATGCGCTCGCTTGATATATGTTATTTTCTACATTTAGTTTTCAGCCGCGCTGCTCCCTCCACGCACACTCTTCCTGCAAGAAAGGTTCAGTTTCTTAATAGGAAGTTTGTTACAGCGGCGGACATCATGACATATATTGTTCATATTTTTTACCGAAGCTCAAAAGTGCAATTCCCATCCCTCCTGGCTACAGGATGTCTCAGATGATTCGTCTTTCAAAGCAAAGGTCTGGAAGGAATTTGCTTTGACAGATCTAAACGGAACCATGCATCATGCAGAAGACAAAGTTTGGCCATGAAGCGTGAAAGGGGAGATGGACAGATCAATGCTGATAATAAGGTGCCCTTCCGAAAAAGAGAAAGGTGTGCCATTAGGCAATGGTGCTGCAACCTGGACTGCATGTTTTGGGCCAAACTTTGCTGATAACGCTTGTACCGCCAGCCAACCAGCTTCGGGAGACTTGAGACCAACCTGCCTCAGTAAGTCACTGGCAATGACCAGCAGGGACTCAGATGTGGGGTGCTATATGTCAGGGGATGAATCCCAAGCCGGAATTAAGATTGCCAGAAGAAATATCAACAACCTCAGATATGCAGATGACACAACCTTGAAGGCAGAAAGTGAGGAAGAATTAAAGAACCTCTTAATGAGGGTGAAAGAGGAGAGTGCAAAATATGGTCTGAAGCTCAACATCAAAAAAACAAATATCATGGCCACTGGGCCCATCACCTCCTGGCAAATAGAAGGAGAAGAAATGGAGGCAGTGAGAGATTTTACTTTCTTGGGCTCCATGATCACTGCAGATGGTGACAGCAGTCACGAAATTAAAAGACGCCTGCTTCTAGGGAGAAAAGCAATGACAAACCTAGACAGCATCTTAAAAAGCAGAGACATCACCTTGCCAACAAAGGTCCGTATAGTTAAAGCTATGGTTTTCCCAGTAGTGATGTATGGAAGTGAGAGCCGGACCATAAAGAAGGCTGATCGCTGAAGAATTGATGCTTTTGAATTATGGTGTCGGAGGAGACTCTTGAGAGTCCCATGGACTGAAAGAAGATCAAACCTATCCATTCTGAAGGAAATCAGCCCTGAGTGCTCACTGGAAGGACAGAGCATGGAGCTGAGGCTCCAATACTTTGGCCACCTCATGAGAAGAGAAGACTCCCTGGAAAAGACCCTGATGTTGGGAAAGATGGAGGGCACAAGGAGAAGGGGACGACAGAGGATGAGATGGTTGGACAGTGTTCTCAAAGCTACCAGCATGAGTTTGACCAAACTGCGGGAGGCAGTGGAAGACAGGAGTGCCTGGCGTGCTCTGGTCCATGGGGTCACGAAGAGTTGGACACGACTAAACAACTAAACATCAACATATGTCAGGGGCAGGCAGATCCAGGAAGTGGATGAACCTGGATTTGGGGTGCAGAATGGGGAGAGGACAATCTGGGGTCCAGTGGGCTTTGGGTGTCCACCATTGGGAGGGACAGAATCAGAGACTAGTGAAGGGGAGCAGGTGAGGGGAGCTCCCTTGATTTCGTGCTTATTGCCCTCACCCCAGCAGACTTGTCCCATCTCCCCAGTGCCCACACCAGCTCCTTCAAGGGAGGAAGAGGCACACGAGAATGAGAGACTCCTCACACTCAAAAGAAGAGTGGCTAAGAAAAGGACCACCAACATCTGCGTCAGGCAAGGAATTGTGCTCCTCTCCATCATTTTCATTGCTTCCTCTTCCATCCTCCTTTGCCTGCCATCCTTCTTTGCCTTTACTTTGTACAAAGTCTCTGACTCTTCTGCTTCCTCCTCTCTGCCTTGCTTCGCTCTGAGCTGCAGTAGACCTTGAAGTCTCAGATTTCAGTGGTGCCCTGTGCAACACCAAGATTCAGTGTCTTCCAGTCTACTTCATAGTTGTGAGACCCTCTGCAGAACCCCCAAGGCTTCACACCCAGTGTGACCGAACTGTTTGTGCTCCCCTAAATCTGCCGCCACTCTGAGACAGGCCCAAGGGAGTCCTTCAGAGTGTGGCCTTCTGGGCAAGGCAGCTAGGAGAGTGCCTAAGGTGAATTTGTTTTCCATGGTGGTTAGAAAGGCTGTTTGAAAGTTAGATTTATTTTTTACAAAAGTTACACCAGTTCCAAGCAGTATTTCCAGCTACTCCTCATAACCATTTTATTCATAAGGCCGCCTGATCTGGAGAGCCAACTTGGCCCTTTCTCAGAGATGGGCAAGACAGAGAGGTGGATGGAGTGCCAAGGACCCTTGCCTCACTTGGTAGCTGGTTGGACCATCCATCCATCTGAGGTGGAGTGGTGGGCTGGTGCCAATTTGTGAGCCCCCATATCCACAGAACAAAACAATTGCCACATTTCTTGGCTATGCATGACACCAATCACATCATTTTTATTTCATGGATTGCCATCACAAGCGGTTGAGTAGGATCACGTCGGGGGGCAAAGGGTTAAAGCTTCCTACTGCCTGTGCTATGGTTCCAATCCAGGCTCAGCTCCACCTCTGGCAACCTGTTAAAGAAAATAAGCTTGCCCTCAAGGGCACAGGATATGCACCAAGTGTAGTCTAGACCTCAAAAGCTGCTGTTCTGAGAAGCCAACACCACCATTTGAAGTTAAGCAGATAGGGTGTCCAGCATCAAGGTCTTTTCCACCCTAGCATTCTTTATTTTATTGTTGGCACCCAATTGAGGTTCTTTTCCTGGTCCCCAGGACTTCTATTTTTGCACTACCTTCTGCTGGAATTCTTAAGTGTTCTCTGTGATTTGTTAAAGTGTCATTTTATTGTGTTTTTAGGCTCTCCTTCTGAAAGCTGAGAACTATGGATGAAGAACAGACAACAAATAACTCGAAACACTTCTCAGTTGGATGTGGGGCTTTGGCTAGGCAACATCCAGACTCTGACCTTGCACATTTGGCTTCCTAGTCTGGTTCCAGATCCACCCATCTGTTTATCCACCTGCCTGCCTGCATTCCTGAGCAAGCTTTGTTTTAGGTGATGGTGACCTCTAGCTCTTTAGACATTCCTTCTAAGCCCTTCTCAGACCCTTTCCCTCTGTTAGAGGTCCAAGCTGCGTACTATGTTACATGGGGTGTGCTATATCCACTCAACAATTCTGCTGCTTTCTAGTGCAGTGGAAGATGCTATCCCTTCACTAGCATTGAAGTGAATTTCAGTTGCCTGTCCACTTGGCTTCAGTATATGAAATAGGGACTGGGCACCATCTTGTCCTTTGATCCAGGCAGCGAAATTTCTTGGACTGTCTCTGTCCCAAATGGTTGAAAAAGCTGCTGCTGTAATCAGTGGAATTACTTCTAGCCATGTCCATGATCACTAAACTCACAAATTACATTTTTCCATGCAAAGGGTGTAGTTGAGGAACAGGGTTGGCTCATAGAACAGGATTTATGTTTATTGTGCTGGGGAAAAGAGAGAGAGAAAGACTTTGCTTCAGTGTCTAATCACTTTGCAAACACTGTTTATTGCCTCATATACTTCACAACCGGCCTAGATCAAATACTAATTTTCTCACTATTATATCATGGTCAACACAAAGTCAATTGCCTAAGATAAGAATTAGGGAAGATTAATGCCAAGAATGAAACAAGAACTTGGAGTTGTTAATCGGGACTTTTAATGTTCTTATTTCATAATTGTGACACCTTTCAAAAAATTAATCAGTGGCAAGAATTCTGAGTAGCACAATCAACAAGGCAATGCAGGGATAGGCAACACAGTGCCCCCCAGGCATTTGACTAGAATACCCATCAGCCCAAGCTAGCATGTACAATTGCCAAGGATAATGGAAGTTGTAGTGTGACAATACCTGGAGAGCACCACACTGGCTACCTCTGGTGCAATATAGGTCTAAATTGATTATGTTGAAGTCTGAGTAATGAGATTTAAATTATTGCATGAAACTATTTGATGCAATGCTTTCTATCATCCTCATGGTGATATATTATTATTAATAACAAACACCAATTTTGGCATGGTAGTTCCTGTCCGTGTTTGGATACCATCAGATGCCATTTCTAATTAAGATGATAAACTAAATTATTTCATGCTGTATTGATACAGACACCTTTGAAGATATCAGCACCGAATTGGCCACAATGGTCCCTAAGATGAAGAAATGGGCTTTGGTCTGTGTTTTGGATGCCGTTTTAAAGTAAGATGGTAGACTGAACCTTTTAAACCTGTGTTATTACTCACACATTTAATGTAAGACGTAACAACCTTCCTTCATACCATTCCAATTCCTGCCATAAAAATACTTGGGGATTATAAATACATTTTGTAGGATAAAAATAACACCTTCCTTAACTCATATTGTTGGTTTAATTTTGGTTTAGGGGATGGTTTAATTTTGGCTTCAGAAGGTGTGAAGTATATGGATTTCCCCACCCAGATCTTGATTTACTAGCCTCTTTGGTTTCAAGGAGGGTGTTTTCCTGTAATATAAGCCTATTCTTTTCCTCTTTATTCAGGTAACCTCTCCCTCTCTCTCCCTCTCCCTCTCCCTCTCCCTCTCCCTCTCCCTCTCCCTCTCCCTCTCCCTCTCCCTCTCCCTCTCCCTCTCCCTTTCCCTCTCCACACACACACAGACCCTTCTCATCTGAACAGGCTCACCATAGCCATGTGTTGTTCCAGCAATGAGACTCAATAGGCCCTTCATTTAGAGGGCTCCTGACTCTTAGGGTTTTTCTCTTTCTTTTTCAAAGTCTCTCATCTGTCTTAAAGCTACTAATCTCTCTCAAAAAAATTTTAATACCTTCTTTCAACTCACCTTCTATTTTTTTTCCTGCCCAGGAGTGAAAGAAAGAAAGAAAGAAAGAAAGAAAGAAAGAAAGAAAGAAAGAAAGAAAGATTGTGAATACACTTCACAGGGCTGGCCCAAGAATCACTGAGTGGTAAAGTCGGAAGAAAACACGAGGGTGAATTAGTCCAACCCAATGCAGGAATCTTTTGCCCAATGAGGGGCTTGAACCCATGGCCCCAAGATTAAGAGTCTTGTGCTCCACCAACTGAGTTATCCCAGCAGTTGACTTTTTGTTGTCTGAAGGAAAGTTATAAAATGGCGCCCTCTCCATCGCGCATAGAGTAGGATTACCAGATGTCCCCATTTCCCGGGGACAGTCCCCAGATTTACAAATCAGTCCCCTAACAAAATCCTATCATTCCAACTCATTTCAATGAAGTGTCCCTGGATTCATTGAAAAAACTTAGCATAGAGGAGCCAACAGGACTGGCAGCTAAACTTTACTTCAACTCTGGCATTGGGGCAGCATCCTCTGTTGCTGCTGAGGAAATCGGGCTAGCTGAGGGGATGTGGATCAGGCTGTGCAGCAAGCACAGCTTGGTCTGCTCATTTACGGCTGCCCAAGGCTGACGCTTCACTCTGCCTCCTGGTAGGGCTGGCTCTAACAATCAAGGTGAGAGGTGGGTGTAAGTTCATCTTAAATATGCACCAACGCAAGCTCTATGGAGATACAAAGGCAAGGTGTAGCGCATGGCAGCAGGAGTATTGGATTGACTCCGCTGAGTGGCATAACATGGGTGGGACCACAGGGGCAGTGGCCCCGGGTGCAAAATTCTTAGGGGTGCAAAATTTCAAAAGAAAAAAACAGTAATAAAAATAGTGGCCCTCCCCCTCACACAGGGGGGCAGACTGAGGAGTGGATTTGGGGAATGCCTTTAGAAAGATACCCAATCCCCCATCCCGCTCTCTGCTGTGCTCAATGCTCCTAGGGCACTGGGGCTGCCACTTGGGTAGATTGCCAAGCTATTGTCCCTTCGTTACAGCCTATTGGTAGGCGGTGCTGAGGATACTTGCCTTGCCCTGGGCACCAGCAACCCATGCTACTCCACTGTCTCCACTGCCATGCACCACACCAAACAGAGCTCTCCACTCTCCCTTCCCCTTCAAGTAAGTAGCAGTGACCTGTGGCACTGGGAAGGCAGGAAAGCAATGGCGCCCCACTCATACCACCCGACCAGCCACTGCTGAAAATGACGGAGTCGCTCTTCAGGGAAAACAGCCTTTGGAGGATAGGTTTGCAAGAACCGTCTAAAAGCAACAACAAATACCCAGAAACTGATTCTGCCTCTGAAGCCCAATGCATACATTAGACATATACAGGGAGAGGAACAGCCTTCCTGCTCTCCTGTACATGCATGCAGACATCCACACTGGGGACCATACAAACTTGTCCAGAGCCTTTTCCAAATGCTAAACTAAGGCTGGAGATCTGGCTCCAATTTGGAGCTTTAAGCCCTTGAAGTCTGATCCAGAATGAAACGGCAAACCCATTCCCTTAAGAGAAAGTGTATGTGTGCATGTAGATGCACAGACAAAGTGATGAACTTTCTTTTTCCTGCGCTGAGAAAAGCCAAACGACTCCTCTTGTCTGTGAACCCAGTAAACATAAGATCTACCCTGGTAGCAAGATGCATTCCATATTGTTGTAGACCCTCCAACTCTACACAGACATAATCTCCAGGATTTGGAAATATTATTCCTTCTACCAGCAGCAAAGAGGAATGGGAGGCAGCCATCTGTTTTCTCCATTGAAAGTTAGCAGATGAGAGAAATGAATTCTTTCTCCTTTCTTCCCTAATGCCCAAATCCCTTGTATCAACATACATCCACAGGCACGCTATAAACCGCTATGGTGAACCTCAGACCCAAGGGCCAAATGGGCCCCTCCAGGCATCTCTATCTCCCCAGGCACATCCCTTTACAGGCTCCGCTGTGCACCTTTCTTGAATGCTTTTACCTGACTGGAATGTGTCATTAAATTCTGATAATGCTCTTGCCTGCCTACAGTGGAGAATGCAGAGGTTGCTCAAATGTGTTGATACTAGACTAGTGTGCAAAATGGGGAGGGATACCTGGATTGCTCTGGGCAATTTTGCCTCTGGCTCCACACACCACTAGGATGTGGCCCCTGCAAGTTCACCCAGCAGAGAATGTGGCCCTGCAGCTGAAAATGATCCACCCTACTCCTTAACTCATACGGGACCGCCTCTCCTGATATGCCCCACGGAGGACCTTAAGATCCACAAATGACAACACCTTGGAGGTCCCAAGTCGCAAGGTGGTTAGATTGGTCTCAACTAGGGCCAGGACCTTTTCAGTACTGGCCCCAACTTGGTGGAACACTCTGTCACAAGAGACTAGGGCCCTGCGGGACTTGACATCTTTCCACAGGGCCTGGAAGACAGAGCTGTTCCACCTGGCCTTTGGTATGGACTCAGTCTGACCCTTATGTTTCCCTCCTCTTATGGTTTTGATGCATGGGCTACTATTAAAATGAGGCTGCATTTTAAATTGTATTTTAACCCGTTTTTTAAATTGCCCCCCCATTATGTTTTTATTGTAATATTGTAATCTGGCCAGGGAGGGCGGGGTATAAATAAAAATGTATTATTATTATATATATAAATTAAACATAAGTGCATGTAACTCCCTTTGCGTATATGTCTTTCCTCGTTACCCTTCCCTTTGCCTTCTTCCTTCTCCACTCCCCCTACTTTCTTCCTCTCTGATGAAATTAAGATAGTAAGCTCTTCTTTTTGTTTACATTGCAGTGTAAAGTGTCATGCACTTCAGTGACATTATATAATGTTTTATAAACTTGTATAAGTGGATGCCCACCTTCCCAAACCTTGTTTGCTTCCCCTAAGGCAGGACAGAAGCCACATTATCTGAGACACTGTAAGTACAAGTCAAAACATTTCTGGGAGTCTAGACCTGGCTAGGAGAGGATGCAGGTGATGGCTGCAGCTCAAACATTTGCACCTTAGAAGATACTCAGCACCCTTTTCATATCTGTTGACCTGGGGGTGGGTTGAGGCTTCTTCTGTTTTGTGGCTGCAAAATTGACTCAGTGCATAGGCTCTGTAATCCAATTGCTGTAGCTAGTGCTGATAGTCTTCATCAGATAAGCACATTTCCCTCATTGCATTTTTTTAGTGCTCCCTGGGTTCTCTTAGCCATGCATTTCACTCCTCCTGAAAATTAACTAGGAGGATTTCTGAAACTAATTCCAGAATTGGAGCATTCTACATTTGCAGAAGCTTTCAGTTCATCTGCATCTCTTGTCTATTACTGATGAACAAACACACACATTGACACACAACGAAGTAACAAGACATCTTGATATGGTGGTATATGTATAATTGCACCAAAATTCCTTTTGTGTAGTGCTTTGCTGTGCTCAGCAAACTCAGGGGCGTGGGTGGCGCTGTGGTCTAAACCACAGAGCCTAGGGCTTGCTGATCAGAAGGTTGGCAGTTCGAATCCCCATGACGGGGTGAGCTCCTGTTGCTTGGTCCCTGCTCCTGCCAACCTAGCAGTTCGAAAACACGTCAACGTGCAAGTAGATAAATAGGTACCGCTCTGGCAGGAAGGTAAACAGTGTTTCCGTGTGCTGTTCTGGTTCGCCAGAAGCGGCTTAGTCATGCTAGCCACATGACCCGGAAGCTGTCTGCTGTACACCAGCTTCCTCTGCCAGTAAAGCGAGAGGAGCGCCTCAACACCAGAGTCGTCCGTGACTGAACTTAATGGTCAGGGGTCCCTTTATCTTCACCTTTTACCTTGCTGTGCTCAGATGCACTCCTGAATTGTACACCTGCATTG
Source organism: Podarcis filfolensis (assembly GCF_964270895.1). Taxonomy (NCBI): domain Eukaryota; kingdom Metazoa; phylum Chordata; class Lepidosauria; order Squamata; family Lacertidae; genus Podarcis; species Podarcis filfolensis. Next base: position 89,503,870 of record NC_139607.1, on the reverse strand, counting down.
ACAAGAAACTTAATACAACTCTATGTACAAACACAAGAGTTGCCTTCTTCCTCCCAGTGTTTTATCTGTGCACATGTGAGCACTTGATAAGGGACATGAGAGGAGACATGAAGAACTGGAAGCTGGGTCATGCTGTTCATGCACAGTGCACTCTACAAAGGCAGCATTGGAGGAATTGAACAAGAATAGCCAACGGGGGGCCACCAGGTGGCGCATTGGAAGATAGCCGACAATAACATCTCTCCGACCCACACGAGGTAATTAAGAGGCTGCTATGGGAAGTATGCAGCCTTCCCGACCCCCCAAGGAGATGGGGGGACTGCCTTGCCAGCGGTGTCCATAATGCACCCCCGGAATCGAAAGAAGTGGGTGCCCGGTCACTTGGCACAAGCCCTCAGTGAAGTCGGCTCTTCCTGACGCTTTCTCCAATCGCGCTCTGGTTCACTTCAGCTTGAAAATATAATTGGAAATATATAATTGGAAAGAAGCTGAAGCACATACATCAAGCGAAGTTCGGGAGTTAAGACTGCTGATTAATGGATCTCTGCGACCGGAGCGACGGGCAGGACAAATAAATCAAGTGATGAACCACCATTAAGAGACTGGTATGTTTGGAGCGAAACGGAAGGGGGGTGGAGGAAAAAACTTTTCTTTTCTTTGCCTTATGTGAGTATTAATAACCCTCCACCCCAGAAAGAAGATCGTTGCATTTTATTAATCACAAGCAGGAATTTAAGAACTGTGTGGAGTGAATTATTGATCAAAGAGAGGATTGGTAAATATCGGAGAACAGAGGAAAATGTTATGACGCAGTTTTAAATGGTGTCTCGCTAAGACAGGCTTGTCTAAGAAGCACGGGGGGAGGAGGACCAGGATCATCGGAATGTGAATGATGAATGGAATGTGATCTAAACCTGGCAGAGCCCTCCTGGTAGACTTGGCAAGCCTGGGAAAATTAAAGGACAGACTGAGGATAAATTATTTATGGAGATGTGGAATGGTGTCTGTCCCTATGTGGTATGATTTTTGGAGAGTGTAAAACCCACGCAGAGGATGTTTGTTTCCAACCCGCTTGTGAAGATTATCAGAGATCGCAAAGAAAGGAATATACGATAACAACAAGAAGATGAAGAAAGTAATAAAGAGACTATTTGGACAGAACTGGATAGAACTGTCTAATTAAAGCAGCAATATAAGTGATGTTTGGACCCCCGTTCGGAGCTTGGAGTATGGGCACCCCCAACAAAATTTAAAAATCTGGCTGTATAATTTGGAACTAATGTGATTTGGAAATAATGTGATTTGATTGGCCTGTTAATAAAAATTATATTTTTAAAAAAAGAACAAGAATAGCCAACATGGTGCCTCCATTTGCTGTTGGACCATAGCTCCCATCAACCCCAGCCAACATGGCCAATTACCACAGGCGATGGTGGATTTCTAATGCATGCCTTTCAGTATACAGGAGCAAAAGCAGGAATACGCAGAAATACACAAAGTGGATTTTGGAAGCATCCTCATATTTCTTTCATCAGACCCAAGCCCAACTTGAACAAGGCATTTTCACAGTGGGCCTGTTTCTCTGATGCATTGGATAAGTCATGAATAGCATGGGGAAAGCTCTCTGGATGCCAGCAGATTAATCAAGTTTTTCCTCTATAGTTGTGAACCCACAAGTCTATGAAGGTCGTCAAGCACTTGAAGTTCTACTGAGGTCTCCTGGCACCCTTTTCCTGGCATGAATTGCCCCTCTGATGCCTCTCTACCTGTGACTTACTATAGGTTATGGGGTGCAGAAATAGCTGCTTGAAATAGTGTTGGATGCTCCTTTCCATGAGTAGTGCATTCCCAGTGGTTGAGTTTCCTGGAGCAGTTCTCCATGAATTGTTTCACTAGTGCAGTAAGCTATATCACTCCATCACAAGCCCATGATCTGATCTATTTTTCCTGCTTTGCATAACAGAACAAGGACAGAAGTATAGAAAAATGCAGGTGCAACCCACTAGAATGTTAGTTGAACCTATTTGAGATTTACAGTGGTACCTCGGGTTAAGTACTTAATTCGTTCCAGAGGTCCGTTCTTAACCTGAAACTGTTCTTAACCTGAAGCACCACTTTAGCTAATGGGGCCTCCCGCTGCTGCTGCCACACCGCCGGAACAAGATTTCTGTTCTTATCCTGAAGCAAAGTTCTTAACCTGAAGCACTATTTCTGGGTTAGTGGAGTCTGTAACCTGAAGCGTATGTAACCCGAGGTACCACTGTATTGAGAACATGTTTATGATCAAGTTGTAGATAAGAGAGAGCCATCTTCAAAGCTCCTTAAGCTTCCCCCAACTCTGTCAAAATTATCTCTTTGGTACAACTATTAAAAGTACAGGAGCTTTTTCTTCTATTACCCTGATCACTAGCTGCAAATGACCTCCCCAGACTTGTAGAAGGGACTCTAAGTAACAACTTTGCAACATAGTGCCCTCCAGATGTTGGAATACAGCTCCAATCATCCCTAGCCAACATGACCAATCACCAGGGGTTACTAAAGTTTTATTCAAGCAACATCTGGAACGCACTACTTCGGCTACCTCTGCAATAGACAATAGGCAAATCATTTCAATGACTCAAAATACAGAAGGGAGCATATATCAAGCAAGGACTGTAGGTCCTCGGATTGTAGGTCTTCAAAGGTGAGAGCTCACACCTTGAATTGAGTCTCTGTTGGTCCACCCCACCCTCCGCGTCTGTTAGGGACTGGATTTGTCTTCACGCAATCTTTTTTTTTTTTTTAATGAAGACTATTTGTCCTCTACAGCAAGATATCCCAGAGGAAACTGAACAGATTCTGGCTCCACAGCTGGTTTCCAGAATTCATCACATCAATTAACTTGCTGGCTATGCCTCATCAACATTGTTGGCGAGGGCAAAGAATCAGTCCTGAAAGGGTTCATTTCCCTGGAGAAGAGACACTCTTTGCTTCCTGCAGAGCTGAGAAGGTCACTCCCTACTGGATGGGAAGCGCAAAGCGGCTTGAATGGGACGACGACAACAAAAAGCATCAGGGACTTTAAGGATCTGTGTGCCACGGGAACACCACAATGAATCATTTATCTTTATCATTAATTAAAGTGCATTATGATTCGAAACATATCACTGTGGCTCAGTCTTGCAAAGCAGGCACCACTATAGCCTTGAAAGAAGAGGCACAGGCATATGTCAAAAAACCCCAAACTTTTGCAAGCAAACAAACTGGCGAGGCCAGAGTGTGTTTTGCATTACATGGTTGAGCTTGACCATACAACATCTGGTCTTGATTTGGTTTTTAACAAAAAGAAAAAAGTTGCAGGTTACTCGCTGTCTATATTTTGTTTTATGGTCTTTATTCTTCCCTGATGGGTCTCTTTCCTCCCTTTTCTTGGATGGGATTTAAGAGACTGTGGGATTAAGGGTTGGGGAGACTGAAAGCTTAGGCAACCTACACAAGAATAAACATATGATTGGTGAGGAGGGAGAGATGTAATATTTTGCTGGATGAACACATCAAGAGAAAACGAGATGAATATGGGGTGATGACTTGTTGAGCTCCATGAGACAGGGATTACCAAGCTACAAGGACAATGTTTGGTACTTATTACATCATTATTGAGGGAAAATGGGGATTCTCGCAGGAGAGGGGGAAAATAAACAGCAGTGCTGGCTACACTAATAATAATTCGTTATGCTTCTGAAAAACCTATTTGAATTTTTCCAGAGTTTTGAAGCTCTGGGTGACTTGGCCTTGCTTCGAATGTGGAATTGATGTAATACAGGGAGAACCACCAGAGAGACCCTTCCAGAAGTTGCTGGACTACAACACCCATCACACCTGACCATTGGGCACACCAGTTGGGGATGATGGGCATTGTAGTTCAATGACATATGGGGGGACCATGTTATGTACTGATGCTCTCACCCTGGGCCAGCAGGGGGATTCTGTAGATAGTTTTCACTCAGGTCCACATATGCAAATAAGGACTTGAAAGTGACGTTCAGTGATTGGATAGTTACAGAAAGTTGTTACTGTTGCTTTGTAGTTGAGCTCTATATAAGCAGGTTGGCTGAACCCTTCAGTTCAGTTCTGTTCTGGTCTGTGAATAAACAAGAGCTGTTTGAAGAATCGCTGTGTCGACTGATATGTTCACCCGCAACTTAACACACCATGTTGGCTACCCTGGATGCATTGCTGTCAGGAACTGGCTAGGCACTGAAGCGTGGTGGCTGGATATTGAGGAGTGGGCACTGGGAGAAGCAGGATTGGAGATTGACTTGGAAGAAGGGATCAGTGACCTGGGGAACCTGTAACAGCCAGGAGATGAGAGTCAGAGGCAAGAGAAGCTGCAGGATTGGAGATTGAAGAACAGGTGAGGGAGGAGGGAGGGAGAGGTCAGACTGGTGGAAAGAGCTTCCATACCTCCCTCTCTTGCTGCCCCCCATCTCTCCTGCTCCACTGTCTCCCAGGACCAGAAGAGGATTGAAGTGGGAGGAGCATAAGCAGGTTCATGTAGGCATAGTCTTCACCTGTTTGTGTGCAGTTTAAGGAGGGAGGTACATAAGTTGAGGTCAGGGGTGGGGTCTCTTTGTTGCAGCAACTGGCTCATCGGGTGGACACCTGGGAATAGCTGAGAGATGTCGGACTGATGGACATGCCTTTCTCTAACTTGTAAGTGTACTTTTGACAATAAAGAGTTAATTCCTCCCTCTGTATATTCTTGTCTGGCAGCGTCCTGACAATTGCTTTTATATGCTTTTAATACTTACGTTTCACTGGTTTTATGTTGTACTTTTGTTGTAATGTTATTCTTGTTTCTCTGCTGTGCACCACTTAGAGATTTTTAAAATATTAAGCAGCTTATTAATATATAAATACAGTGGTACCTTGGGTTACATACGCTTCAGGTTACCTTGGGTTACATACGCTTCAGGTTACACACTCCACTAACCCAGAAATAGTGCTTCAGGCTAAGAACTTTGCTTCAGGATAAGAACAGAAATTGGGCTCCGGCGGCGCAGCAACAGCAGGAGGCCCCATTAGCTAAAGTGGTGCTTCAGGTTAAGAACAGTTTCAGGTTAAGAACGGACCTCCGGAACGAATTAAGTACTTAACCCGAGGTACCACTGTATAAGGAAAGCTTCCATTGTTCCAATGAGCAAGCCTGCTCTTGGAGATGCAGCAATGTACAAGGGAAGTGATTTCAATTCTGACCTGTATTTACCACAATCAGCGATGTTTCCATTCCACTGCAGTTCAGTTTCTGCCAAATCTTACATTATTTGTCTTGCTGGCTGCTATTTAATGCATAACTTACATAACTGTTGCCACTACTGTGGCCCGTGTTTTGTTAGCCCAAAAATGGAAAACAAGCAAGGTCCCAACCAAAGGAGAATGGCAACTTAAGCTGAGAGAATATGCACAGTTTGCAGACTTAATATATAGAATAAGAGAACAAGAAGAACATACGTTTAGAGAAGAATGAAAAATGTTTATTGAATATATGGGAAACAGCTACAGCTGAAAACGCTGGCAGCATTAAGATAAATTTAACAGTGTAAATAAGTTATGATGGATGGAATAATGGAATACTGAATGGTATAGTTTCTGTAAAATACGCAGAGATTTATGATATGTAAAATGAACCATGGAAAGAGAAGATGGGAAGTCCTTGATATCTTAAGGATGTCAAAATGAGTGCTTTAAATTGTAAAACACTGAAGTTGTTTTAACAGGGGAGTAGAATGCATGCTGTTACTGACTCTAGTCAACAATCTGGCTGCCGTGTTCTGGACCACATACAGAGTTATAATACTCCAACCGGGATATAACTAAGAATGCATTGCCATGACCAAAGATGACACCTCAAATGACTTTATGTAACTTGCATGCATTTCAGCATAAAGGAAACATCAAAACAATGGTTTAAAAAGTTATCCATTACGTATATTTTGTGGAACTAAAAACCTATTTTGGCAGGCTTTTCCCCCTGCCAGGTAGATAATACTTTATTCAACGACAAGGTTTTATCTGCTGTTCCTTCCCCTGCTGTGTTTTGTTTGATATCATAGTTTGACATAGTGTTTTTAATAATTCTGAAGCTCCCTTGAGTAATGCATATGCATTAGCGGGATGGAGTCAGTGCAGAGGAACTGGAACGAAAATATACCCAAACATTTGTGGTATAAAACGTTGCAGGATTTCAGGAAAGCCATTTCCTGTTCCTGGGGAGATGTTATTGCAGACTGGGAGCAAGCCCTCCCCACACACGCAGGGCAGGATCGCCTCTGCACCATTGAATGGTCCTCAGCCACGTCACCCTTAGGCCGTCCAGTTCGGACGGTCCGGGGGCGTGGGCTATTAAACTGCTCACAGCCGAGGACTCGCCCCTGTTTTTCTCCCTCCTCAGCCAGTTCTCATGCCCTCCATCCCTTAGGTTGTTGTTGTTGTTTAGTTGTTTAGTCGTGTCTGACCCTTCGTGACCCCATGGACCAGAGCACGCCAGGCACTCCTGACTTCCACTGCCTCCCGCAGTTTGGTCAAACTCATGCTGGTAGCTTCAAGAACACTGTCCAACCATCTCGTCCTCTGTCGTCCCCTTCTCCTTGTGCCCTCCATCTTTCCCAACATCAGGGTCTTTTCCAGGGAGTCTTCTCTTCTCATGAGGTGGCCAAAGTATTGGAGCCTCAGCTTCAGGATCTGTCCTTCCAGTGAGCACTCAGGGCTGATTTCCTTAAGAATGGATAGGTTTGATCTTCTTGCAGTCCATGGGACTCTCAAGAGTCTCCTCCAGCACCATAATTCAAAAGCATCAATTCTTTGGCGATCAGCCTTCTTTATGGTCCAGCTCTCACTTCCATACATCACTACTGGGAAAAGGCTCTTTTATTTCTTGACCTTGCTATGGATCTCGGTTGGTTGTCTTGGTTGTCCAAGGGACCTGATAGGAATTTTTCCACTTGGCAAATTGGCCATTTGGTTTTTTCGCCTACCCCGTAGCAAATCATCACAACTTTGTAAGGTTTGGCGGTTAGGCACTGGAGTATTAGGTTGAAGGGGAGGGGAGGTAGTGGCCATCACCTACCCCTCCTAATTCAAGGGTATTCCGTTAAAGGAATCCGGGGGGGGCGTGGTCTCCATCCGAAGCCCCAGACGGGGGGCTAGGGCCATGGCACGACCCCTAGCAGTGACCCTGGGGGAGTCCGTAGTTGATGTACATCAGCAGGGCTCCCCCTTCTGGTGGTTAACCCTTCCAAGACTCCTGCAGATGGGCAGGAGTCAGATATAGTCGTGTGGTTTCTAAGCCAATACTAAGCCAATACTACTCACATTCTGTAACCAATAAAGTTGGGGCCTTTTTCGCCCATTAACCAAAAATACTGTTTCATGTGTCTTTATTCCACTCCCCAGGAGGGTTTGGGACCTTGCCACGCAAGAAATCACTACCTAAGACTCCACTCCTGACTCCACTTGACTTAGGAGCTAGTCCCACTGAATTCAGCAGGACCTTTGACGAGGCACACTTAGGATTACACTGTAAGATATTGTAAAGGTCAGCTGTTGATGGAAGACAAGCTCTTGCTACTTCTTGGCTTTGGGTTCTCAAGAGAGATGGGTTAGTGGGTCAGATATTAGAAACAGACCAAAATGTTTCTCTAGAGAAGATGAAGAAATACTCTAGGAAGTTCTTCTCCAAGCCAGAAAGCATAATCAAAGCAACGCTTGAAACTCTGCAGTCCTGTTTTTTTAAAAAAAGAAAATAATGCATGTATGTACACAATTAATACACACACACAAGAGAGAGAGAGAGAGAGAGCACTTCCTCATTAAAGAAAAAGAGTTTGCTGCTGGCTGACCAGTGAAACATTCGTGTTCAAATCTGCAAACCAATACACACAAATCTGGGAGTCTGAGCTCAAAAGGGCTTCATTTGATTTGATTGATTTTACTTATATGACACTTCTCCTCAATGAGCTCAAAGCCTTCAAAACTAACATTCAGAACATCAAAACAGAGAACACTGGAGATACAAATATACAAAATACGGAACACAGAACACATCAGAGAACTTTTGAAAACCGCTGTGAAGTTTGCTTGGTTTTTGGGGTTTTTTTATATATAGAAAAACAACCAATCAAGTGGTGTATCACTTTTATGAAATAAATAAATAAATTCAAAAATAGCAAAAACCAACCATTTCACAAACACAGAATAAATTCCTATATTACCAAAAGCAAAAAGAAGAAAGAAAGAAAGAAAGAAAGAAAGAAAGAGAGAGAGAGAGAGAGAGAGAGAGAGAGAGAAAGTTAACGTCCAATAAAATTTCTGGTACTGGTCTTGCTGCAACTACAAGGATCCTGACTTAAATACAATTCAGAGGGGAGGGGGGAGAGGAAATTTGTTTGTTTGTTTGTTTGTTTGTTTAGATGCCACCTTTAGATGCCACCTTTGTCTTCCAAGGATCTCAACGTGGTGCAGATGGTTGTCTTCTTCCTCATTTCATCCTCCGAACAACCCTTAGGCTTAGAGATGGTGACTGGCCCAAGGTCACCCAGTGAGTTTTGTGGCTGAGTGAGAACCTGCTGTCCCAGGTTCCAGTCCAACACTCAACCTATGGTTACCAGACGTCCTCATTTCCCAGGGACAGTCCCTGGATTTAAAAATTTGTCCCCGGACAAAATCTGTCTCCGGAATGTCCCCGGATTTCATTTAACATCCCCAGATTTATATTTTAAGTGTTGTAGATTTATTAGTAGGGAATGAATGTTGTGTGATTGGTTCAACGACACAAGACAAATCATATGGGGACTTCTGGCGAGGCAAAATGGCGGGCGCCACGACAGCGAGCAGCTCCTGAAGCCAGCCAGAGCTAACTGCACTACCAGGCTGACTCTGGGCTGCTGAGACTGCCACTGCCACTGCCGAGGGGGAACCGGGGACACCCGGCGCGTCAACTCGGAAAACCGCTGACACACACACCCCACAACCCAAATCGACCCGGCCAACTGCCCAGCAGTGCTCTGGGGCCAGGAAAACCCCAGAGCTGATACAGGGAGAAGGAGGAGAGGAGAAGGAGAAGGAAGAGAGAGAAAAAGGAAACAGAAAAAAGAGGGGAGCCCTGACCTTGATGCACCGCTGCCGCAGCTGCCGCTAAGGAGGAGAGGTAGAAGAGCACTGGGAGGGCAAGGACACGTGGCCAAGCCCAGGCCCGACCCGAGCCTACTCCACGGCGGATAGCGCTCTGAGAGAGGAAGGCCACGCAACAGAGGAGACCACAGAAGAGAAGATATTACTTCTTGATTATTATTTTTTAATAACTCCCCCCCCCTTAAAAAAAAAGTGTCCCTGGAATCTTTGAAAAAAATCTGGTAACCTTACTCTAACCATTGTTCCACACTGGCTCCCATTTCCTCGCTCCAGAGGAGGCTGACAGCAGCAAAAGGCAAATGTCATGGAGGTCAACGATGGTGAGTCTCCCAGCCTCCTGAAAGCACCAACTGCTGGTGCAGGTCTTATAGCGTTTACTTCTGAGTGGACATGTAGTGTCTTGCACTGGAAGATGCCCCTGATTTCAGTGGGGTTTCCCGTAGCAAAAGGAGCGCTAGTTAGGATTACCAGAAAAGTTTCCTTATTTATTTGGCAAGAGCTATAAGCTGCCTAATAAAAGATAAATCTCTAAGCAGTTCACATAAAATGTTCATTAAAAGCAGTGATAAAAACAGACGTTAAAGCAGTAGACATAATGCAATTTTAAAAAATACAGATGAAATAAACAGTTTTAACAACAAGCATCCATAATAAAATTACAAGTCTGAATTGGCTTTTGCGTTTAACAGCTGCATGATGCTCAGAACCCAGGGGATGGAGATTTTCACAGGATGGAGATAAACATTAGCACTCTGTTCTGTCTCTCACACACAAGTTGACGACATCAGAAACCATTCAGACTTAATGGGTTAAGCCTCTTATTGAGCTGGATGATAGCAGACTGATTGGCTGGAGGTTCTAGTCAGTTTTTCATCCTCATCATTAAGCTGGCCTGAAGTTTAAGGTCTGCGAACATGACTGATAGTATAAGTAAAGCACCTTCTGGGGGAACTAGAGAGGTCCACCAAACTTTATAATTCCTTGGCACAAACTATGAACCTTGGCAGTTTATAATGCTCGTATTGAAAACAAAGAGAGCATTAACCCACTCATCCCCCAGTTCTTTTCTCTGGCTCAAAGTTTGATTGGAAATGGAAATGGAGTCCATGGCAGTCAACACATAATGTCTGAAATCCAGGACTGAACAAAACATTCAGATCTGGGAACTTGGTTCTGCACCAAAATATCCTATTCTGGCCTATACACTACCCAGGAAGAGGGGCAGTCATAAAACGGGGGTCCCAGGAACCAGTCCGTCAGAAACTGCTGTATCCATGTTTGGCTGCCCCGTCTGGTGAACTCCTGAACTACACGCTGACCCTACACCTAGGCCGGCCATGGGATTCTCCCAAGGAAGAAGTATAAAATGGCATCCTCTTACAGTTCGATGGGACAAAGAGTGGGAGGCCATCTCAGCACCTGAAACCTCTTCCACAGCGCACGTCATGCTCTTTCTCAAAGACGCCGAATCCCCGGTTTATGCATTCATGATGCAAGGCTGCAGTGATGATACCTGGCTTCATTTTCCCTTTATTAATCAGGAGCATTGTCTAACATGAGCAGCTGCTAGGCTGCCGATCTGGATTCCACCCAAAGAAGAAGCGTAGGTTTCATCACAGACGCTGGCACCTCAGCCCTCTCCCCTGTTGATCGCTTGTACCTATCAAAGATGTCTTTTCAACGGTGCTTTGACATTTGCTCTCAAATCCATTCTGTGCCTTTCGTGACAACTTCTCTCTCTCCCCTGACTCCCTAAACATTCGAAATTTACTGTCATTCAGCTTCTGTGACATCACTTTAGTTCTTGCTTGCTGGTGCTTTTGTTTCTGCGTACCTCCTGTGGGGGGGGGGGAATAAAAATCTATGGCTTTTCAAGATGCCTGATTTCTATGGGAAGATGAGCTCTCTTTTCCCCCTTCATTTTACAAATGATCATTTTTCAGTGGCTTGGAATACAGCGGTACCTCAGGTTAAGTACTTAATTCGTTCCAGAGGTCCGTTCTTAACCTGAAACTGTTCTTAACCTGAAGCACAACTTTAGCTAATGGGACCTCCTGCTGCCGCCGCGCCGCCAGAGCCCGATTTCTGTTCTTATCCTGAAGCAAAGTTCTTAACCTGAAGCACTATTTCTGGGTTAGCGGAGTGTGTAACCTGAAGCGTATGTAACCTGAAGCGTATGTAACCCGAGGTACCACTGTATTGTTTCCTAAGAAAGTTGTGTTCTGACAATTTGCCACTATTAGCAGGGAAAGGGAAAGGCGTTCATTTTGGGGAAGTCTGACCCAACTGGGCTCAAAGTTACATGTTAAATGGGTATAAGGATGCCAGGTAAAAAAGGTAAAGGACCCCTGACAGGTAAGTCCAGTCACGAATGACTCTGGGGTTGTGGCGCTCATCTCACTTTACTGGCCAAGGGAACCGATGTTTGTCCGCAGACAGTTTTTCTGGGTCATGTGGCCAGCATGACTAAGCCGCTTCTGGCGAAACCAGAGCAGTGCATGGAAACACCGTTTGCCTTCCCGCCAGAGTGGTACCTATTTATCTACTTGCACTTTGACGTGCTTTCGAACTGCTAGGTTGGCAGGAGCTGGGAATGAGCAATGGGAACTCACCCTGTTGCGGGGATTCGAACCGCTGACCTTCTGCTCGGCAAGCCCTAGGCTCAGTGGTTTAGACCACAGTGCCACCTGCGTCCCCTACAAGGATGGCAGAGGGGATGCTAAACAGAGGTTCCAGGAGCCAACACTCTGTACCACTGTCACTGCATTTCCACTGCAAGCTTGGCAGAAAAACCTGTATTTTAGTGGTGCCATCTGTGGTGCTGCCTTAACACCTGTCCCGGCACTCACTACTGGGCAAAGAACTCATGCTTGGGTTACTGATTATGCCAAAATCTTTAAGCTGAGCAAGGCAAGGGTTAAAGGCACAGCAGGTGAATTGCATGGCTAAGTACAAGATCAAACATCGCTCCAAGAAGCAGCACACACCCTGTACATTGAAGGACAGGGTGGTGCAGCACATAGCACGACAAATGGCCCAGATCCCAAGATTGGCCAAGCAAACAGGAACTCTGGGTAGGTGGAGCTTGTGAGGTCTGTTTGCTGGCATCTCAGTGTCCTTGGATGTCAGGAGTCCAGGTTCTGGGCTTGATAACACAGTAAGCGTAGGTAATTAAAAAGGAGGATTTATTGCAAAAACAAACAGATAGCTCTGGACAGCTCTAACAAAGCCTCTGTAATCATTACTCAAGATGATCCTTCTGAGGACTCCTTCCGGCTTCTACAGAAGATATTGAACTTACGACCCTTACGTCTCTTGTTTTGCTTCCTATCTAGCAGCCCTCCTATTTGCCAACTCTTCGGACTTAGTGGATCAGCTCCAACCTCTTCCTGTTCTGAGAGGCTGTCTCTGAGTTTGTTTGCGCATATTTGTGGTTCCTGCGAGCTTTGGCTGTGTTCTAGCTTGCTCTCGGCTACTGCCTTTACAGCCAGCCCATCAAGGTCAGGAAGAGCCGAAATCTGCAGTTGCCAGCTCTCCCCTGCCTAACACCTAAGCCTCTCTGTTCCTGGCTGCTTTCTGCAGTTGGCTGCAAAGCTTCGCTGGGAGCTGGCTCATTCCTGACATTGGAGGTGGAGGTGATTCCAGTTCAGCATTATTTTTACTTCCAGAAGTAAATCTGTCACTGGCAGGGGGAGGCACCAGAAGTGGCTCTTCAAAACTATGAGTATCCGCTGTCACCAGGGTAGAACACTCCTCTGCTTGCCCTCTTTGTGCCTCCCTGGGATCCATCTCACTATCTCCTATGCCACTGATCTCTTCCCTGGACTTTGAGATTTTTGGGGGTCCCACCAACGCTTCCCCGATCCCACGAGGTGTCAGGCTTCAGGGAATCTGATCCCTCCCCCTCACGACAGGCTGCCAGTAATTAGATAAACAAGAAGTTCTTACCAATGTCTTTTATTCAATGTTCACAGAGAGAGACTTAGAAGCGTTGCCTCTAGGGGTATTGGCTTTGCTCCGAGTAATCTTCTCTCCCTTCACTTCTCAGTCATCAACAGCCTCATGCCCCTTACGGTGGCTGCTTAAGACCACCTGCCTATTCACTTTCTGTTCTCCCACTTTCACTGCTCACCGGGTTCAGGGAGAAGGTGGGGTCTGGAATGCTTTCTAATGATAACATGTCAGTCAGCTGCTCTGGCTCTGTTCCTCCCCTCCACCTCTTCTCCCATTATTTCTCACCTTTGTCCCTCTTCTATCTTTAAGCCGTGACCTTCTGCAAACCACTGTTGTAAATCTATATTGTCTTCCTCTTCTCTGGAAGATTCAGGGGAGGGGGAGGTGGTCTCCACCATTCCTCCTCAATCCAGTCCCTGAGACTTGGACCCACCTCCGGGTCGTCCTCTCTGAGGTCCTCCCACTCATCCTCAGGATCAGTCCATCAGCCTAAGGCACCTCTTCAGAACTCATGACAACACCCACTGATCTAATCAACAACCACCAACTCCTGTTCATCAAACTCTCTACAGTGGTACCTCGAGTTACAGGCGCTTCAGGTTACAGACTCTGCTAGCCCAGAAATATTACCTCGGGTTAAGAACTTTGCTTCAGGATGAGAACAGAAATCATGCTCCGGGGCGCAGCGGCAGCAGGAGGCCCCATTAGCTAAAGTGGTGCTTCAGGTTAAGAACAGTTTCAGATTAAGAACGGACCTCCAGAACGAATTAAGTTCTTAACCCGAGGTACCACTGTAATGTTTCATGCAAGACAGGGTTGTCGATGGCTGTTACCTGTAAAGGCAATAATCTATTTTTTTCCCCCATTAACAGTTGAAAGCATCTGTTAAATGCATATGATTAATACTCTGTTTGTTGCAGCTGATTTGTTGTTGCATATAATAGTTTTAGTTTTATTGTTTAAAGATTCTTTTTCTCTTGTTCTTTTTTTTAAAAAAAGTGTTATTAATATTTTATTAAGAAGATTTATTTATAAAAAGATAAGAGTGAGGAAAAAGAAAGAAAAAAGTGAGTGAGAATGAAAAAGAAAGAAAAGAAACAATACCGGCACCTTACCGTACATTAATATACAGTTATGTACATTCTTATTATCCTAGTACACATGTACTTTTCATTAACCTAAAATATTCTGTGTAAACTCATTCCAAATACCATTGTATTCCAAATATCTTTGTTTTAGAGCTTCTATTTATTAGCTGCTCGGACAGCTTTTGCTGAGCAATGGGAGGAAAATCTCAGAAATAAAAACCCACCAGCAGGGTATCTACTAAAGCATGAGAAAACACACACACACACACACACACACACACACACACACACACACCAGCAGCCCCCAGAGTTTCCCGGGCCTTTTCTTTATTTATAAAACACAACACATTTATGCCAGAATGGCTCCATAGCGTATAACATTCCTATATCGATCGTCTCGGCATAATGCAGTTATGGTCTGGGGTTTCAACGATGTTCGGAAATTTCTCAATGCCTTCAATGAGCCAATGTGGGGACGTTAACAAAAATACAACCTTGGCGCAAAGGCTAACTGTTCTTGTGCACCAGTTCTCGCCTCGCATTGGCCAACTCTCCACACGCAAAGCTATATCAAATAAACTGCACCAGAGGTCCTAGTTTGACTCTACGACATACCAAGCCTAAAGCGTAGTCTTCCCCTGTGCAAACACAGACCACCAATATAATGATCAACCCAGGAGTCAATATGCTGAAAGCTGACTACATTTGTTTCCACATTCTTTAAATTGCCAAAAGCCATACATTTTTTAAAAAAGAAACATTCAATGCACCTTAACACACACACACACCCCTCTTAAAATTATGGGAGCAATATGTATCCCACATGACACATTCCAGCCAATATATACACAGCTGTCCTTCAGACAGAAACTAAAAATAAAATTAAAAAATCTCATAAGGGACATATTCTTGACCACACTGAATGAACAGTTCCAAGTAATTCCTGTACCAGATACCACAGCCTTCAACAAGTACCGGGTTTCAATATTTAGGGACTGACGCCCCATCTCCAAACCATGACTAGTTTGTGTGCGCTCCATACAAATGTGGACAATGAAATGGGCTTGTCTTTCTCAGGTAAATTTGCGTCTTGACTAGAGATGGGTGAAACACGTCTTGAGAGCTTTCTCCCAACAAGTATCAAACTTATAGCCACTTCCTTCAGAATATCTGCAGAGGGTAATAATAATAACAATAACAATAATAATAATAATGTATTATTTATACCCCGCCCATCTGGCTGGGTTTCCCCAGCAACTCTCGGCAGCCCCCAACAGAATATTAAAAACACAACAAAACATCAAACATTAAAAACTTCATTAAACAGAGCTGCCTTCAGATGTCTTCTAAACATCAGATAGTTGTTTATTTCTTTGACATCTGATGGGAGGGTGTTCCACAAGGAGGGCGCCACTACCGAGAAGGCCCTCTGCCTGGTTCCCTGTAACCTCACTTGTCGCAGGGAGGGAACCGCCAGAAGGCCCTCCGAGCTGGACTTCAGTGTCTAGGCTGAACGATAGGGGTGGAGACGCTCCTTCAGGTATACTGAGCTGAGGCTGTTTAGGGTTTTAAAGGTCAGCACCAACACTTTGAATTGTGCTCGGAAACATACTGGGAGCTTACTTGGTTAGACAAATAAATGGAGGATAAGGCTAACAATGACAATTAACCCTGAGGCAATGGTCTACCTGCACAGGTGAAGGAGCTATGTTTCTGAATTCTAGCTGCTGTAAACCCAAAGGCAGGGAGAATACTGAGGCACGCAGGTCCTGCTTGTGACTTTTCACTGGGCGTCTAGTTGCTCACTGTCATTGGCACACTTGGGTAATATGGTACCCTGTGTGAGGCCAAAATTTGACAGTCCCCCATCCCAGGGCTCGTTCTGCCTTCTCAAGGCCAGGTAAGCCAGGCACTGGGATTTGGGAAGGAAGTATGAGGCTCTGGCAGGGTACCCGAGCCCTCCCACCTCCTTCCCAAAGCTGAGAAAGTGCTAGCTAGGCTTTGGGATGGAGACGGTGGCACTCTAGGACCCTGCCAGAGCCTTGCACCTCCTTTCCCAAACCCGGTTCCTCGCTTACCAGGCTTTGAGAAGGTGCCCTGCTCAGCTCAGTGTGCAATGCTTGTGCACCACTTGCACAGCCCTGAATATGCCCCTGCCACTTTGAGAACTGGTTTCTGGACAAGATGGGTCAGTGTGGTGTAATGGATACGAGCGGTGGACCCGTAATCTGGTGAACCGGGTTTGCTTCCCCATTCCTCCACATGCAGCTGCTGGGTGACCTTGGGCTAGTCACACTTCTCTGAAGTCTCTCAGCCCCACTCACCTCACAGAGTGTTTGTTGTGGGGGAGGAACAGAAAGGAGATTGTTAGCTGCTTTGAGATTCCTTAAGGGAAGTGAAAGGCAGGATATCAAATCCAAACTCCTCCTCCTCCTCCTTCTTCTCATCTAGGAATGTCACTGAGATACTGTTTGGGCTCATAATGGGAGGCAAGCTTCAGAACCAATGAATTCTCCTTTGACTTGCATTTTAATCCATACCGCTAACTAACCAACATTGCAAATGGAGCAACACCACTGATAGGGAAGGGCAGTAGCAGAAGATCTGCAGAAGGTGCCTTGAATTTCTAGGTTGGAATCCTTCCTCTTGCCTGAAAGTCTGGAGACTTTCTGTACTGACAGTGCTGAGATAAATGGAGTAGTGGTCTGGCTTTGTGTAAGACAGCTTCCCGTGAGCCAAAGGAGCTGTGATTGGACAGCCCTCCCAACAAAATTCAGAAATAACAAATGGAACAACGGAGGAAAAATTCTCATGGTTTAAGTCTGCTTTGGATACAAGACTGGGTCATTTACCGACTGCCAGCTCAGTTGGCAAAGCATGAGACTCTTAATATTAGTGTTATGGGTTTGAGCCTCACGGGGGGAAAAAGATTCCTGCATTGCAGGGGGTTGGACAAGATGACCCCCGTGGTCCCTTCCAATTCCTTGATTCTATTGTTTGCAAGCCCTGTGATTATGGGCTTGCAATATACTTGGAGTCGAGAGTGGATATCATGCTCTTTATTCAGCTCATAGTGGTGAGGAGGAACAAATGTTCCCCCAAAGTATCTGCTTTATATACATTATTTACACAATGGGCTGCTCGTGATTGGCTAATTCCAGAATTCTCCTGTAGGCCAATCAGGTTGTGGATTCACTTCCATCTGGAGGTGGATTGGGTGGCTCCTGCAGACCAATCATACTGCTGCATTGTTCTAGGACCAATCAGACTGCTGCATTTTGGACTCTATTGTTCTAGGACCAATCAGACTGCTGCATTTTAGATCCTATTCAACTCAGGACATAACAGGGCTCCAACATCCAAAGGAAGGGGTGGGATTGACATTGGGGCTTGCTGGAAAACTTCAAAACAGGGATGCAGAAAGGGGAGGTATGAGGAAGTCAATGAAAGAAGGTTTAGGAAAAAAAAATGTGAAGAAATTATACGTGTTTATATGTTTGTTTGTTTTTGTATTGTTTTGTATTGTCTATTATTAAGTGTTAAAAAACCAATAAAAATTTTATAAAAAAAAAAAAGGAAGGGGTGGGGAATCTGGTGGTGACTGGTTCAGAAGCAACTTTGCTCTGCTCCTAGAAACTCTTTTTCTATGTGTTTGGTATTAAGTGGATTTTTCAGATCTCAGTTCAAACCCCTGCTTCTTTCTCTTCTGCTGTTACTTTATTGGCGAGCATGCTTAAATCATTTGGGGAGGTGAACTTTGTCATCTCCTTCTGCTCATCGCTGCGTTCTGCCTTTCTCCTCCGTATCGTATAATACGGCGCCTCGGTCTGAATCAACAAAGGTGACCGGCACACTGACACCAATAGCTGCAGTTAATAAATACAGGCTAACTCTTTGGGGATTAAAAGTGAAGCAAGAGCCCAAGAAATTTCTGACCTGTGCTCCAAGATGCGCTGTCAGCAGAAACTATCCTGTAACACGGAAAGAAAAATTGTATCCTGCTAAGTGTAAAACCCAGAGCCCATTTTCCTTCCAGCCACTCACAACAGCTCCATCTGTCTGAAATCAGATTTGTGTTAGCAGTGATATAATTCAGTTTTCTTCATGGTTTGCTCCATCATGTTAGGATGACTATTTGACTCAGGGCTAGCCTGCAAGCAACAATTTGGAAAGCTCAAAATTATTCCGGAAGAAGCTCTGTCCAGTTTTAAAGCATGATGCACCAACCTATACTCTTAAAACTTCACAGTTGATCATGATGCCTGGGTTAGCTGCATGCCTAGTTTGTTCTTTGTTGTATGCTACCACTGAGGTCTCATCTACACATTCTGCAAAAGGACCTTCTAGGGTGACACCACTATTAAACAGCAGCAAGAGCTTAGACATTTCAAACACTTAATTTGTGTATTTATTTATTTTTACTTTCCTTTTTGAATCTTCATAAAGTAGGGCACAATAGTATTGGTTTTTATGCATCCTGTCACTTCAGACTGCACAATATTAATATCTGCAATATTCCCTTGGGGTTAGGACTTGGTGGTTGGTGGTGTAACTTCCTCATTCATTTCAGTAGGGTTGTAGAGGATCCCTCCTAGGTTAGTAAATTAAATGCATTTAAAAAAAAAGAAGTAAAAATGGTGGGAGAGGAGTTGAATTAATTAAAATATTTGCATGCCACAATTTCATTAAAAAAATTATCAGAGCAGTTAACAGAAATTAGAACACCATAAAAACCACACAATTAGAACACAATAAAAACCACACAAAAAATTGAAGCAGATCACCAGCTGACTACTATGGAAAATGTTTTTTCTTAATTGTCTGCATAAGCCTGGTGGCAAAGAATAGTTTTCAGCAAATGTTTGAAAGTTAATGTGGAATGCACTTGCTGAATCGGTATGGGAAGAGCATTGCAATTTCAGACGTGGCGCTAGCCTAAGGTCTGGCCTAATAAAAAGGTTTTTTTAATAATAAAAAAGTCATGCTACAACATCACTCATGTTGCAATCCTAAAGTGGAAGGAAGAACAGCAACAGCAAATAGAAGAAGAAGAAGAAGAAGAAGAAGAAGAAGAAGAAGAAGAAGAAGTCGTCAGCTGACCTGCCTTAACCAAGGTCCTACCAGACTCATCCTAGGAGGGCATAAGAGAGCTCAGAGGGATGCTCTTGTGTTCCTCCATCAGTTTTGTGGCTTTAAAAAGAAAAGAAAACCACACTATTTCCATCCCATTGGGAATAATGGAATGAAAATCAGAGGCAGCCATTTACACCAGATCCTCCGCTGGTCCAAATTTCTGCCCAGTTTGGGGGCATGTTACACAGTCTAGACTGCTTTGGATTCAAGCCATTTCCTGGTTCTTGCCCTGCACATCTAGTTTTGGAGCCTTCTGTGCCATCAGTTGGCATATCAGAGGTTTTCTTGGTGGTGTTGAGACAGGAATCCAACATCTGATCTCCTTCTCTAGTGGCAGAGCAATCTCTCCCCCCCCCCCTCTCTCACTGACATCAGAGAGTGAGGTCCCACATACTGTTGCATGTTTGGAGGGCCAGTCCTAATAGTATCTGTGGGTCCCTTCCAGACCTATGATCCTGTACGAAGGAGGTTTAGAATCTAGGAGAAGAGGCTACTGAACCAGTCAAACTAGTTTGTTGCAAGATTGAGGCCTGAGCTGGCCAGAGTATGCCATTTACATGTCCAAAGAGGTGCCCTGTTGCCATAGAGACAAATGTGTGGGTCTTTTCCCATCTCCCCTGGCTGGATGGCACATTATCCTAGGATAGAGAACAATAGGCCAGGAGTGTGTAAGAGAGAGTTTATTGGCTGATGCTGGAAGTTGGAGAGAGGGTTGCTTGTCTTGCTCTGCTCTAGACCCAAAGCTATGGCTTGGGGCTTTCCCTAGGAACTACATGGGGAAGGAAGATCCATTTGTATGCTAATGTTGTGAGCAGTTCCATCCTATATCTCACAATCCCCATTGACCTTAATTCTAGGAAACGGAAACCTGGGAATCTTTTGCCAATTGGAGATTGGAGTCAGCGCAACAAGACTCTATGGTTGTAGGGGCCATAGGATCACAACCGTGAAGATTTAAAACTGAGTAAACCTTCAATCCTGTGTGTTTGAAGGGTGGTTGGCAGGATATGGATCAGAATCATGATATTTTCTTTGTACAGTGAGCTGGATGGCTCTAGATAAAGCAGCGAAACCTGACAATGCAAGAGTTATGCTTGAAATGTACAGATCTCTTTAGTCATCTCGAGTTTACAAACAGGGCAGATCTCTGTCTGAGTCCTCCTCCATCAACCTTAAGCTCACTGTTCCTCTCCCCTCCTTGATGATTAATAACATCTGCAATCTGAAACGAATTCAGCTGCAGTGTAATAAACTTGGTATCAATTTTACAGGTCACAAATAACCATGTAATGCAATAACTCTGTGTGTTACAGATGAACACAGGACCATATGGTGCAAGGGAGCAAGAGTTCAGTCTGGAGAGAAAAATGGAAGTGGTGAGATTCATCAAATCTACAGACACAAATGCACACACACACACACACACTTGCAGCCTGGCTGACCCATCCAAAGTCGGTTTGCCAGACCTCTAGGGCTGCCCCTAGGTATCAAGTTTGGGTTCTGAAATCTCAGGGTCTGGGATGCCCTTGACCTTGAAAACCTAATTCAAGGGATTATGCATAATGACTAGAGAACGTCCAAAATTCATTTGATATGCACACATTTCCTAAATCCTGTTGGAGATAATGTGTATTGCCTAAGAAATATGCACAATTGTCTCTTCATGGAAAAATTATGTACACATTCTCCATGTGGCTTAGTAAATGTGCGCAATGGTTGGTTGATATGCACATTAACTACTCAATATACAAATAACAACAACAATAACAATTCTATTATTTATACCCCACACATCTGGCTGGGTTTCCCCGCCACTCTGGGTGGCTCCCAACAGATCACTAAAAACAGAATAAAACTTCAAACATTAAAAACTTCCCTAAACAGGGCTGCCTTCAGATGTCTTCTAAAAATCAGATGGTTGTTTATTTCCTTGATGGGAGGGCGTTCCACAGGGCAGGCGCCACTACCAAGAAGGCCCTCTGCCTGGTTCCCTGTAACTTCACTTCTTGCAATGAGGGAACTGCCAGAAGGCCCTCGGAGCCGGACCTCAGTGAACGATGGGGGTGGAGATGCTCCTTCTGGTATACATACATACATTCCAGTAGCTGTTTAGTCATTCAGATCTGGTTGGATGATGATGTCAAGTGGGAACAGTTCAAAGGTGATGGTAGCACCTCCTGCTCTCTTTTCAATATCAGCCATGAAAAATTATCAAAAGGAAGAATACTTCATACTGATGCTGAAAGGACTTAAGAAAAAGAGCTACTTTTGGCTTAGCTCCCCTACCCACCCACCCCATTATATTTTCCACTTCTATAAACTTAGGTTTATAGCCATGTGGACCAAAGGCCAGATAAATGTGATTTGTTTTTTGTTTGGACTTTTGGCAAACAGGAAAAGTCTCAGGATCCAACATATCTGGAACGAATCACTGCAACTTATTTGCTCAGCTCCAGACAGAATGTTGACACTCCAAACGTGGAGGAAAAATCCTTGAAAGAAATATTTATATTCTGCTTTTTAAAAAGTAAAGAAAAGGTAGCTGTTGTCTATTCTTTCCCTGTCAACCGGGATAAATTCTTTAAAAGCTGTCAATTATTATTATTATTTGCATTTTCCTGGGACGTTTAGCGCCTATCGCAAATTATTTTGTGCAATGCTTAAGATTCCAGCGTGTGAAGCGACTCCAGTTCCCCCGAGTGCATCCGCACTTTGAACTGGGTAGCTTACGAGATGCAGTGATCGTCTATGCAAGAGCAAATTGGGGAGAAAAACAGGGATGCCACGCAAGAGAATATCAAATGGGGAGATAAAAAGCACTCTGCATCAAAGCGAGCTTTTCCTTCAGAAATCCTTTTCATCACTCTGAAAAGAGGGGGAGAGAGAGAGTGGAATCTGTAAATGTTTCGTGATCCCATGAATTATATATGAATGATTATACAATTGCACTATCTGCTAATAATTACAGAAATAATTAAGCTCGAATACATGCCACGCTATTCCCTTCTTTTGTCTTTTTAAATATTTTGTTGCATTGGCAAGTTTGGGCAGGCTCAAGGGCACTTGACTGCTTCTGTTTCGCTCTTGCTTTGAGGCCACGGCTGCAGTTATTTATTTTTTAACAAAATAGTTTTTATTAAGTTTCTTACAAATATAACACATACTATAACAAAGAAAAAAGAAGCAAAATCACAAATATAAGCAAAAAAGAAAATAAAAACATAACAACAAACACCTAAACAACACAAATTAATTGGTTAATTAAACTTCTAACTTCATAAACATGTCTTCCTCTGGGCCCTCCCATCTGAATTTCCTTGTATTTGAATGTAGCAGTTTTCTAGTATCATTATTAAAACACAGTATTCCAGTTAAAATCCAATATCTTCACTTTTCTTAAAGTTCTAGATCTCATTTATTTAACTAACTGCTAATTTAATCCTTGGCCTATTTGGTACTTTCAAGTAATTTCTAATTTTTAATATTACTCAGCTGCAGTTATTTATGGGCAAATAAACTGTTGTAGTGACACAAAGCATTTGTATGCATAGAGGCTCATTCAGACTTCCTTTTCTACTGTGTTTCTAGGCACAGGTCTGTTTTTTAAAGCCCTGTGCCCAAGAACTTCTCTCTTTTTTGTGCCCCAGCATTTTCCCTGCAAATACTCGCTCTTTACCGCTGGATCAGAGCAAATGGAAAACCTGAAATCTTCCAATTCAGGGTTTAAAATGTTTTTGTGGGGAAAGCACCAGGGCAAAACAACAACGACGCTCTGACATGACATGTGAAAGCACAACCTGTGACTAGAAAGTGCAAAAGGCAAAAGGCAAGTGTAGATGAACAGCTACTGCTTTGACCTTTGGATGTGGCCAGGACAAGAGATGGCTTTTTCCTTTCCTCCTTCCAGTGGGATGGTGTATATGCTGTACAGATCTTCCAGTTCTTGGTTTGTATCGAGGGTGAAATACACTCGGAGTCGAGAGTGGATTTCATGCTCTTTATTCAGCTCATAGTGGTGAGGAGGGATGAAAGTTCCCCCAAAATATCTGCTTTATGTACATTATTTACACAATGGGCTGCATGTGATTGGCTAATTCTGGGATTCTCCTGTAGGCCAATCAGGTTGCGGATTCACTTCCACCTGGAGCTGGATTGGGTGGCTCCTGCAGACCAATCATACTGCTGCATTGTTCTAGGACCAATCAGACTGCTGCATTTTGGATCCTATTCAACTCAGTACATCAGAGGGCAAGGATGAGGGAGCTTTGGATCTGATAGATCAGTTTTAGGGATGGGTAAGAAATTCAATTCAGCTTGCTTTGAAAGGAGCATCTATCAAATTCCCACCTTTTGAAACGATACACACATCTACACTCAGCCCTCCCTTGAAATTTGCACTTCTCTGAATTTTGCAATGCAGTTCCTTAGCCAAGTACAGAATGCATATACCGTACTAGGGATGGGGAACCTTATCAGGAAACACCTCACAGGGCAAATCCCATACATTTTGCAAGCCTCTCCGCCCTCCCCTTTTAAACCCTTGATTTTGGAGGCTTAAAAGGAGAGCGTGGGGAGACCTGCAAAGGGTTCTGTTTTTCCTCTTTGAGTCCTTGATTTTGGAGGCTTAAAGGGGGTTCTGGAAGAGACTCACAAAACCTTTTCTGAGTCTCCCTGTGGAGATACCAAGGTGGGAAGAGGAGACATAGCCCCAGAACCAGGGAGGCAGAGAGAGGAGGAGAAAAGAGCTATAATATACCTCGTTGGGCCAGTTCAGGGGGGTAGTGAGTCTGTCACTGTCAGTTATGGCCCACACAATGATGACAGCAGCTGATGCAAGAGTCCACTGGGGGTGAGTGAGGTGGGTCTGGCAGGGAACATGTTTGCAAAGCATCACCCAGCAGGACCGAGCTGTCCTTTCTGCAGTGTGGGCGAGATGAGGGCAAAATGAGATTCAGAATCTCCTTCCCAACCACGCTCCTAACCACACAGGGTTTTAAAAAGCCAAATTAAACATTTGCCCCATCCATGAATTGATGCTGAGATAGATCCAGGTCAGGTGTTACCGGAGTTGATGGGGAGGTGTTTGCTGCTTTAAATTATACTATCCACTTTAAATTATACTATCCATTTAAAAAATCCCAATATTATTTTGTTTCTTAAAATTCCTAGGCAACGCCGAGCTCTTTCAGCTAGTATAGCTACTATGGGCACATCTAAGTGTATTGTCCCTGCTGTCCTTCATCTGGAAGTCAGATAACAGCAACAACAACAATTTATTTTTTATGCCCCACCCATCTGACTGGGTTACCACTCTGGGAAGCTGCCAACAAAATATAAAGGGAAGAAAGCAGAACATCAAACTTTAAAAGCTTCCCGGTCATTAAATAGCTTAGCATGGATATATTCTACTTGTTATTGGCTCCAAATTTTCTCTTCTGCTTCTCCAGTATCAGCTGTTCACTCTTTTGTACCCCTGTGTAAAAGTGAGTCAATGAGACAAAATGGTGCTCTTGGTTTTCCTCCCTCTGATCTGCTGCCACTGAGATTTGTGCAAGCTAAATATATAGCCCAAGAAGAGATTCTAGAAATATGGCTGTACTACATGGACTAGCTAATGGACCATCTACTTCATTGCCATTGGGTCTAACTCAGTCTGTTTCAAATAAATGAGTGCCATATTAAAATTCCCCAATGAGTATATAGAAGAGCTATTTTATTGCCACGTTTTATCTTCAAAGATTTTAGATCCCAGATTTGCTGGCATTCCCTTGAAAGAAAGACAAGGGTGTCCATGTAACCAAGCCAACATGGTGCCTTCCAGATGTTGTTGGAGTACAACTCCCATCAAAAAGCGCAGCCAGGAATGATGGGAGTTGTAGTCCATTAACATCTGGGAAACTCCACATTGGTTACCCTGGATGTGATCACTTAGAGGATGAAACTGTGTTCTTTGATTGTAGCTTTTATCAGGGTGCTGGTGAATGCAAAATATCTTGTCTTATGAGGCAGTTTCCTGGCTGATCTTTGGAGACCCTTCAGAGTGTCAGGAAAAATATATGAATGTTGTTCATTTCTCTAAGATTTTTATGACGTTTAGTTCTCTGTTGTTTCACAGTAAATTCTTTTACTGAGGGTGTGATTTTGCATTTTGCCTTAGCAGTCAATTGACTATCATAAAACACCTGACTGTTTTATGTACCTGATACTGTATTTTATTAGACAGTTTATACATATTTAGGTTTTATAGTTTTAGCTTTGGCTTCTAAATTCTAGCGTACATTAAGATTTCTAACTTGCATTGAGGCTTTCCTAACAACAAGGAAAAAAGCATCTTTAATAAAAATGAGATTCATTAATAACTAAGGAACTAAATAAACAAAGTTTTTGGAACTGATCATGCTCTCAACAACACTTCATATGCTCAACTTCATGTTTATTCAGAGCCCTTTAAGTTGTGTGAATTACTTATGTAAAGCCCCGCAGACCTGAAACTCAGTTCGGATTATGTACAATTGCCTGCAAATATTTGAACAGAATAAAGCTCCCCCATTTCAAGCTTTTTAAGATCAAAGAGTCCTTCATCACATGTTGGCGTCTTGTCACTATAAAACCAACTGTATCAATTAATGGGGAATCTTTTATTCCAATGATTCCATTACACCCAGACTTTCATAACTATGTCGTAATTGGAATGCGGTGATACAAACATGAAATATTTGTATCCTTGAATGTGAAATACTGGCTTTCGACAGTTCCTCTCCCCCCGCCCCGCTTTGTTCTGCTCAGTCAAAACTGTTCCCAGTTGTTCATGAACGTTTTCAGATCTGTTTTAAGAAAACCAGCACTTTTTGGAGGGGGGTTGGGGGGTTGAAGTTTTTTCTGCATACACTTGTTCATTTACATTGCCTTTATCTTGTTCAGTGCCGTGGCCTGGGGTCGGTGAGGGTGGGGGGCTCAGAGACCTATTAATATTTCTGCAGCAGGGTTCTTGCAGGTTCCCCATCTCCAGCACTGGCGGAGGGAGAGGAGTGTGGGGGGAGGGTACCACCCCCGGCAGCGTGATCACAGTAGGGTACTATTGTGGCTGCCCCAAGGACGCACACCACCCCCACCCCCATCTGCTCTCCGCCCCCTGGTGCTGGAGCATGAAGCTCCACCACTGATCTCCAGTATCCTAGAAATGCCCAACTATCATGAAAATGGAGCTTTTTATCTACCGTATGCTCCAAAGCTAAGCATGTAGGATTACTGAAAACACAAGGTGCTTCACTTTCAAGAAAATGGTGTAGAATTGTAGAGTTGGAAGGGACCCCGTGTGACGTTAACATATGATAGTGCTGGAGGTGAAATAGTTAAACAGGTTACCCAATCAGAACCCAGGGGGTGGAGTCAGAGGGACTATAAACCAGCTCTGGGAGGGGCGAAAGGGGGGAGTTCGTTGGGAGTTGGGTGGTTGGTTGGAGTGGGAGTGAATGGGGATAGAGTCTGTGGGTAGGTTGAGTTAGGGTAGCGAAATAAGCTGAGTCAGGAACAGTTAGGGGCTAGGAAGACAAGTAAATATCTGAGAGGTGGTTTAGTGAGTGAGAGCAGGTAGCGGAAGTTACAGGTCTGGATAGGCACCCCATGATTGTAATTGACTGATACCGTATTGTCCCAGGTAGGGCCTGGGTGGTGGCAGCGAGAAATAAAGTGGTGGCACAGGGATCAATAGACGGTGAAACGTCTGGGGACCCTGTGTGATCGCCACACCCCGAGGGTCATCTAGTCCAACCCAATGCAATGCAGGAATCTCAGCTAAAGCATCCATGACAGATAGCCATCCAAACTCTGCTTAAAAACCTCCAAGGAAGGAGAGTCCAAAACCAGGAAGAGACTTTGTAACAAGCCTCTTCCTGGTTTTCTAGCAGAGTTTTTCTTCACTCTTTGCTTATATGCACCTGATGTTATCTTAATGGGCTTTTTACAAGCGTAATGTTTCAACACAGGTGCAGCCCTAATCACCCTTTTTAAGAGTCACAAACTCCCACTGGTGCTGAAAAATCCAGCTCCGTACATCATGTTTAAACAACTGAGACCTTAAATGTCTTGTGGAAATTGGTGGCTTTGGGCTGGCTGGTTAAACCGAACGCAGCATGCCCAAAATGTGCTCTGCCAACGGTGCATTTTCGAAACAAGCCGTAGAACCGCAACTAGCAGCCTCATACACAAAATTGCTTGACAGGTCAAACAATAAAATAAATCAGTGCAGTTTTGAAAAGTTTTGTCTGCCATCGTGATTTGGCTTCCAAATGTGCCCAAGCATAGATGAAAACCTGATACTTCATCCCAGGAATGATCCAGCAACATTTTCTTAAAATCAGTGCAGTTTTTAGAGGTTCATTCTGCCAATTTAATCAAAGTGATATTCAATTGCATTGAAACAAAAAGAAAATACTTGGAACTCAGGAACTGCTGTGTCCAAATGCATAGTAAACAAACAATATTCCAAAATATATAGCAGATGGATAATTTTGCACACCACTAAAGTCACTTTTTCTTTTCTTAAAGTTATTGCCAAACCTTTAGATATTTATTGGATTATTTAGGTAGAGTGAGGTGGGTACCTGAGGCAGCAGCCCTACCCACCTTTATCCCCCAAGGTCCTTTGTCCTGACCTCCTAAGATAGACCCCCTAAAAGGCCCTCATGCAGAATGAAGGATGTTGTCCCGTTGTCAATGTTGACAGTTAGAATCCATAGATAAAATGGGAGACTCCATCTTCTCCCTCATCTCAGGCGGCAAAATGTCTTGGGACAGCCCTGGCTAGAGTTTCCAGCAATTAGTAGTCCAAACATTTGCAGACTTTGTGAAGAAAAGAACCCCAAAATGGATAAATCAAACTATGCATGTATATCACTGCTGGGGATAAATTGGACTTAGACCAATTTTAAATTGCCTGTAACGTGCCTCTGAAGTTTGGAGGCTATACCTAATTAAGCACTTTGCTTCACAAATGTACCATGGAAAGGGCACTCGGCTTTCAGTAGTGCCTGTAATCTCCTTTAGGACCTTGGAACCCTGCTAAATGCATTTTGCACACAACATCTCTGAAGCAAGGTTGCAGAAACACCCTCTGCATTTAGCAGGCAGCCTGGGAGAATTGCTTGCTGCTTTTAAATTCCCTGAAATATTTCTGTTTGGCTTAAAATTTCACGCCTGTTGACATTCTCAGGGAAGCTCTTTCATTGGATTGCAGAACCACCAAAGGAACTTAATTAATGAGATTGAGGGTGGTCTAGTGGCTAGCCTGTTCAGTTTACAAAAACAAAACAAATGTAAAAAAACAAAGTTAAAAACAGGTATATATATATATAACAAAATATAATTAAAACAGTGTGGCTAAAAAGAGGTTAAAGCACATGTCTGAAGAAATATGTTTTAAAAAGAGCAGCGATGTCCGATGTCAATAGGCAGGGAGTTCTGAAGCTGCTGCACCAAAAGATTGTTTTCTTAAAACGCAGAACAAATGTTGTGTGACACACAGAAGTGGAAGTTCTACAGTTCAAAGTGTTTGTGTGGGCCTATATGGGTTAAGGTAATCCGTCAAATAAACGGGTTCCATGCTGTCAAGGGCTCTATACTAACACTTTGACCTTGGCACAATAGCAAACCAGCAACAAGTGTGCATGTCAATGTATGTGCTGTTGCCTTCTGCACTGACTGCAGTTTCCAGATCAAGCACAGAAGAAGCCCCTCACAGAGTGCAGAGATCTAATAACGTCAACAGTGCTTGAACCTTCGTGGTCAAGCTCTCCCAGCCCAGGAACCACCATAATTTCTATACCTGCTTCAGTTGGTATATGTTTTGGTACCTATGTACAAAGCCCTGACAGATGATCTCCATCAGTGTTGACCATCTCAAGATCAGCTGGGAGACCCAGATCATAAGACAGGGCCTACTCAGTGGTGACCCTCAAACTCTCTCTTTCACACACTCACTTGGGCAATATCCTGCTTATTGCTGGCCCTTAGATGCTAATTAAAGATTTATTTGTTCACCAGGCCCTTGGGAAATAAAAAGCCCAAGAATCCACACTTGTAACTGTTAGACTGAAGACTTAGAAGGGGTTCCCCCCCAGATTTTTAATGCTGCTATACAGTGTTTTATGTTGATGTTTTAAATTTGTATTGTGCAGTATATAAATCAAATGCATATGGAGCCTCCATGAACCTTCTTTATCTAAGAACAACAGACGGTCACAAATCTAGCAGACTGAGCTTGCTGTACAGACAACCTGACGCACCCCAATTGCATCGTGAATAAAACCACAAAAGCAAGGGGTGTTGGTGTGACCACCCTATCAACAGAGTCCAGTCCAATCAAATTGGACTGCAATTCCCATCAGCCCCAGGAAGCATAGTCATGCTGGATGAGGCTGATGGGAGTTGGAGTCCAAAATGTCTAGAGGGAACCAGGATGGTAAAGGCTGCAATAGAATGTTCCTGAAATTTGGCCCATCAATTCTTGACCTTTTTGGATTTATTCTATGGAGTGTGAACCACTAAGGCCCATAACAGCTACATTATAGCAGCTGACAGCTACAGGCTTCCCACGCAGTAAACAGAGAACCCAAAGGCTTTAGCTATAGCTGACCTTTTCATCTCTCGTGGTTGCTGTTGTTTATGAGTGGCCACTGCCTTTCAAAACACGTTCTTGTTTTTATATTAACATGACGTATTATAACTAACTTACCCACTGCTATTTTTTTCTAGAAAAAGAGCCCTGAGTTTATCCCATATCTCTTCAGAATCTCCACAAGTTGGAAGGATAACCTCTGATGTGGGAAGACTTGCAATTTGGCAGCCAGTCTAAAATACATCATTTCAAGGTCCTGAAGGAAGTACTCAGTTGTGCCATAGAGCAGAAGGAACCAAGATTCTGATGATGATGATGATGATTTATTTATATCCCGCTCATCTGGCTGGGTTTCCCCAGCCACTTTGAGTGGCTCCCAGCAGAATATTAATAATAATAATTTAAAAGCAATAAAACATCAAACATTAAAAACTTCCCTAAAAATGGCTGCTTTCAGATGTCTTCTAAAAGTTGTAAAAGACATCTGATGGGAGGGCGTTCCACAGGGCGGGAGCCACTGCCGAGAAGGCCCTCTGCCCGGTTCCCTGTAACCTCACTTCTTGCAGTGAGAGAACTGCCAGAGGGCCCTCAGCACTGGAGTTTAGTGTCTGGGCTGAACGATGGGAGTGGAGAAGCACCTTTAGATATACTGGACCAAGAGCATTTAGGACTTTAAAGGTCAGCACCAACACTTTGAAATGTGCTTGGAAACGTACTGGGAGCCAATGTAGGTCTTTCAAGACCGGTGTTATGTGGTCTCGGCAGCCGCTCCCAGTTACCAGTCTAGCTGCCACATTCTGGATTAGTTGTATTTTCCGGGTCACTTTCAAAGGTAGCCCCACATAGAGCACATTGCAGTAGTCCAAGCAAGAGATAACCAGAGCATGCACCACTCTGGCGAGACAGTCCGCGGGCAGGTAGGGTCTCAGTCTGTGTACCAGATGGAGCTGGTAAACAGCTGCCCTGGACACAGAATTGACCTGCGCCTCCATGGACAGCTGTTAGTCCTTCAGGGGCACAGTTGCCCCTGTCAGGACCAGGGAGTCCTCCACACCTGCCTGCCTCCTGTCCCCCAAAAACTACAGTCAGCTTCTGCTGAAAGAACCATTGGATACTGCGGGGGAGCAAAAAATTCTCAAGGGTTGTGGTGGCTTTAAATGCTGCTCTGTGTTTGGATTCTGTAACATTCTGGAGGCAGCTGAATGAATAATTCACAATGAATGATTTAGTTGACTAATTTAAACTAATTTTCTCAGAACTAATTGTCCACAAATAGTGTGTGTCTGTGTGTGTGTGTGTGTGTGTGCGCGCGCGCGCACGCGCCTGTGTCCTCCTAGCAAATATTTGCCATTGGCAATTGTTTGGGCAATATTTTTGGAGAATGGATGGCTGAAGATTGCTCGGGAACTGGCTGTTCATTGCAGCTATTTGTCTAGCATCCTTTCTCTGTTTTCCAAGCTTCTACAGAAACAGCAGGCAGAGAGTGGAGTGTTTAAGGGGAAATAACAGCAGGAGATTAGCAAATCTGGTGAAATTCAAAAGGATGCTTAGTTATTCAGCAGGGATAAAATAAGCAAGCATCATCATCATCATCGTCATTTATATCGAACCTTTTTTCTCAAAATGGGACTCAAGGCGCTTTACACAAATTAAAGCAATGCATGGGAAATGCAGAAAGCTAGAAAATGTAGAAAAATACTAGTTAGAAAGTAATCAAACTACGATAGGATTAAAGCAATATACAATGTGTTTGATGTTTTAGTTTGCTGGAAGCCACCCAGTGTGGTTGGGGCAACCCAACCAGATGGGTGGCAAACAAACAAACAAACAAATAATAAAACAAATCTGTTAAGGGAGATCGCAACCAAAAATTAGGAAGAACTTTCTGACAGTAACAGCTGTTTCGACACTGGAACAGAGACTACTTGGGAAAGTAGTGGACTCTCCTTCACTGAAGGCTTTTAAAGAGGAGCTGGATGCCCATCTGCCAAGGATTCTCAAGCTGTGCTCCTGCATCGCAGGGGGTTGGACTAGATGACACTTAGGGTCCCTTACAAATCTGCGGTTCTATCATTGTAGGGGATGGGCTCCAAGTTCAGGTTTCCCTACTGCAAATTCTACATCCTGGCAACACCTGTCATCTCAAACCTGATGTACGCCGTCTTTGAAATCACTCTTTAGTTCTCTTACAGGACTTGTGATAGTGCATTTGCATGTTAAACATGCAAGGCTTGTGCCAGTTTGGTGCATCAGCAGAAGGAGAAATGACAGGGCTAACTCAGCATGCTCTGTTTTGGAATCCTCTGGTCCAGCAAAGCAATAAACACATAGGAGCAGCGCTGGTGCCAAGCTATTTTGCGCCCCAGGCAAGGCTAACTACTTGCACCAAAAAAGCTAAGGAGCAATCATGAACAGCAATTCTAATGTATAAGTTGCTTTTTAAAATGATTAAATTTTTCAAAATATAAAATATTATCAGAAATGTAAAAGATGTAACAAAAACTAATCTGTTTTAAACGGTGCCCCTCAAAGGACATTGCTAAAAGGTAAAGGTAAAGGACCCCTGGATGGTTAAGTCCAGTCAAAGGCAACTCTGGGGTTGCGGCACTCATCTCACTTTCAGGCCAAGGGAGCGGGTGTTTGTCCACAGACAGCTTTCTGGGTCATGTGGCCAGCAGGACTATGCCGCTTCTAGTGCAATGGAACACCGTGACGGAAACCAGAGCACACGGAAATGTTGTTTACCTTCCCGCTGCAGCGGTACCTATTTATCTACTTGCACTGGTGTGCTTTTGAACTGCTAGGTTGGCAGGGGCGGCGTGGGGATTTGAACTGCCAACCTACTGATCTGCAGGCCCAAGAGGCTCAGTGGTTTAGACCACAGTGCTCTCCCCTGAGGTCTGCACCTTAGACGACTACCTACTTGGCCTAATGATAAGCACTGGCTCTTTGTAGGAGCATATTAAGCTAAATCGTTGAACTAGCAGAAGTCTGTGCAATTATTCTCTCTAGCACAACGGGACTCTCCCTGCTGCCCTCGCCTCAGGAAACCTCCTTGTGTCCTGCCCAAATCTGTTTCAGAGGGTCAGGAGAACCTCTGGAACCCCCTGCAGGGAGATGAGATAGCCGATTGTCCCACTGGACATGCAGAAATACTCATACAGATGCAGCTATCTCCTAAGCACTCCTTTGAATACAGCTCATACTCTCAAGGATCTGAAACAGAGAAAGTCATTAATTCCTACAGAGCAAGAGAACTGTCAACATACATAATATTCGGCTTGGTAATGTATGCCCCCACTTTTTTTGTTTTGTAACTTGTATACAGTTCCAATAAATAAAAAATAGGATTTTTTAAAAATATAAAAATTGCAGCTGCCCAAAGTACACAGTCCTGATGGTCCGTGGGAGCAACTCAGCAACATTATCCATTAGCAGTTTCCACTGATTTCCAAGTTGCTAATTATACCAAACTGCAGCACTGTTCCTACAGTAAGATAAGTTAATGAACCTCAGCTCATTATCCCTTGGTTTACTTAATAGTTCACATTATTATTGAAATGTGAAGCAGTAAGTATGCCAGCTTGTAATTGTTTTTTTCTCCCCTTATCTCTCCCCCCCTCCCCTTCTTTGTATTTATTTTCTTGTATTATAGTGCATCTGTAGAGGGTGGCTTAATTACGATTTACTCTGTACTCTATATGTAAATGAATGGAGTTTCTTCTTTGTCTTAAGTGCTGCAGGCAGCATCCAGCAAGGAGAAATTGTTCCCCATGTTGTCCACACTTATTTAAGAGCTTGGAAGGTAGGTGAGGTGAAGGTGGCTGTGGTGCGAAACAGGAGCAGCAACAAATGTGAAAGATTTATTATCCAAACGGGGGGGTACCAAAATCGCAACACATGTCAGGCATTCTAGTCCGCCTTATAAAGATGAAATAATATGTGCTAAATAAGACTCACATATAATAAACAACACATTTTCTCTGCGCTGCTGCAAGTCTGCCCATCTGTTTCCCTGCCTGCCTGCCTGATTTTCCTCTAGTTTTTTGCTACTGCAAGTGAGAGAGGTACAATTAATAATAATAATAATAATAATAATAATAATAATAATAATACCCCGCCCATCTGGCTGGGCTTCCCCAGCCACTCTGGGCAGCTTCCAACAAAATATTAAAATACAGTAATGCATCAAACATTAAAAGCTGCCCTAAACAGGGCTGCCTTCAGATGTCTTCTAAAACTCTGGTAGTTGTTCTCTTTGACATCTTGTGGGAGGGCGTTTCACAGGGTGGGTGCCGCTACCAAGAAGGCCCTCTGCCTGGTTCCCTGTAACTTGGCTTCTCGCAGTGAGGGAACCACCAGAAGGCCCTCAGTGCTGGACCTCAGTGTCCGGGTAGAAAGATGGGGGTGGAGACGCTCCTTCAGATATACTGGGCCGAGGCCATTTAGGGCTTTAAAGGTCAGCACCAACACTTTGATTTGTGCTTGGAAACGTACTGGGAGCCAATGTAGGTCTTTCATGACTGGTGTTATGTGGTCTCGGTGGCCGCTCCCAGTCACCAGTCTAGCTGCCACATTCTGGAATAGTTGTAGTTTCCGGGTCACCTTCAAAGGTAGCCCCACATAGAGCACATTGCAGTAGTCCAAGCAGGAGATAACCAGAGCATGCACCACTCTGGTGAGGCAGTCTGTGGGCAGGTAGGGTCTCAGTCTATTTACCAGATGGAGCTAGTAAACAGCTGCCCTGGACACAGAATTGACCTGCACCTGCATGGACAGCTGTGAGTCCAGAATGACTCCCAGGCTGCACACCTGGCCCTTCAGGGGCACAGTTACCCCATTCAGGACCAGGGAGTCCTCCACACCCGCCCACCTCCTGTCCCCCCAAAACATTGCAACACTGGGTAGCTCAGTTGGTTACAGCATGGTGCTGATAATTCCAAGGTGGCAAGTCCCCATATGGGACAGCCTCATATTCCTGCATTGCAGGGGGTTGGACTAGAAGATGCTCAGGGTCCTTTTCCACCTCTACAATGCTAGGATTGAAAGCAGAGCAGGAGGGGGGAGCGGTGGCAGAGCTTCAGAGCAGGCAAGGGCGTGGCTGGCGTGTGTCCCAGGGGCATGGCAAGCCACCCACAGGGGTGTAGTGCCCAGTGCAGGGGGGGGCAATTGCGATGGCACCCCACCGGGACCAGGGTGGTGCGCTCCCCCTGCCCCCCTCTTCCTCTGCCAGTGTGGGGAAGCAGCAAATCTGCGTCCAAGGAACCCATGACATTTCATCAGAGGAGAGGCACTGAACTGGTCCTTCTCCTTAGTTCATTGGCGACGTCATCACATAAGTCACATTTGATTGGCTGTGCACATAGTATTGTGACATCACCTCGTTCACTGCCACTGCCTCTCCTTAGGCTTAGGGGACAACTCAGATGAAGGAAAAGCAATTCATCCAGCAGTACTGAGAAAACTGCTGTCACTTGGCTTATCGATGGATCAATTGACTATCAGGAAAAGCTGTGTTCCTGATTAAAGCTCTTCTATTCCTCAGCAGCAGCATTTAAGAGAGCTTAAGAATAAGATGTCTGCAGATATGCCAGCCTTCCCAAGCCAGCGCCATCCAGATGTTCCGGACCCCCAGCTCCCATCAGCCCTAGTCAGCACAGCCAATGTTCAAGGATAATAGGAGCTGTAGCTGAAAACACCTGGAGGGCACCAGCTTGGAGAACCCGAAATACTTCATGCTAATTTAATTTCCATCAGTGTTAGACAGTGCTGACAGTTCCTTGTTTATTGTGCTCTGCTTAGTGCATTTTCCTGTGTGTCTGACTACTACTTTTGTCTGCTTGTGAGCTTATTGTTTTCCCCCTACCTGAATTACCTAAATAAGAAAGTCCTTTGCAGCCAGTTACTTTAAAAAAAAAAAAACCAACACCCTACCTTTGTCCGGAAGCTGCTAAATGTTCAGATACTTTTTTCTTTTCTTAAGACAAAATGAAAAGAACTTTTCTAATTATTCCACCTCATAGGACCCCCCCCCCTTCTTTTGGAGGAAAGGGGCTTATTTTATTCAAGCTGTCATCCTAATTCTCAAGCAGCTTCAAGGATTGTCTTGATACCGGCCTCAGGAATACTATTTACCTTCAAAAGAGACACCAAGCATGAAGACTCTCGGCCTAAAAATAGATATACATAGCGGGAGTTGGGTTTGGGTTATAAATAGAAACACAGATATCTTTGCAACCAATAACCAATTTAATGTATGTGAGATTGAGCAAAGAGAACAAAGAGCAGGAATCATTTCCCTCGGGATTTAGTTATTTCATGTTGGCAGAGATTTGATTAGTGTGATTTTTAATTAGTTTGCCTGTGGCTGGTTTTTTTAAAAACTCTGCACTGTGTTTCTGTGGTAGTTCTAAAAAGAGCCATTAAAAAAAACCTTCTAGCCCATCTCTCAGAAGTGCTGATAGAAATTCTCCAATATGTGCCTCCACTTTCCATAGTATCCACTAAAGCTTTGCTCCAAATAAAAATGAAAACGTGAGAAAGGATGAGCATTGTATAGACCAGAAAACTTGTGTGTTTTGATATCTCCATTTTAGCCGATGCAGCAGTTCCCTAGGCTTAAAAAAACACCATCTGATCCAGATATCTAAATGCATTTACCTGGAATTAAGAGTTGATCCTAAATGCTGATGGTGGTGGCAGCAGCGGCAATGGTCTTCATCGAATGATTTCATCCTGGAAACATTTTTTTTCTTTAGCAGAATCCATAAAAAAATGAGTCAAGTAAATAACAAACACATGAGCAACTGCACCATAAAACCAACAGAACTAAACTGCAGTGAGGACCACAATTAGAAATTGCTGTGTAAAGAAAACAGGACGTCCAACCATCAAGTTCTGCATCTGAACTATATGAGCTGGAGGAAATTGGGTGTGTGGGTGTGTGTGTGTTGGGGCTCTTTCTACCAATCCCCAGGTACAATATTTAACCCAAATATACTTGCTGGGAAAATGGCCACCTCGGTTTGAGTGCTGCCGCTCTTCCCTATGCAGCCGCCCTGATGCCTCCTTCTCTGAAAGGTAATTATTGAACTGCCGCAACCTCTGGATGAATCTACTTTTCTGCATAAGAACACAAAAACGGGAGATCAGCAGCCAAGAAGGTTTGATCGGGGAGCACCTCTTAGAGAAAGAAGAAATCCGATGGAGGGAGAGGAGTTGATTCGTGCCCTGTTTTATGTGGCAATATCGCCTTAATCAGACATCTATTCGCTGGTTTGTTAATGAGAGCTACATGTCAGACTCGCTGCACATGGAGATATGAGGTTATTCCCCCAAGAATCGGCTGGCTGGCTGGCTGGGATTTCAAAAACTCCCTGGCTCTAATAGCTGTAATTTTCTAACACTTTATTACCTCTGAGCTTACAAAAAGCTCCAGAGAGTTTCTGACAGCAAAGGGAGCTTGCAGAAGAGGGGCAGGGGGGGGGAATCTGGTTTCTGCCCCCTGGAAGCTACGGCCGTTTCTGCTGGGAAAGAGAAGGGGTGAAGCTGATAAGCACATGCGCACACCAACCTATAAAAGGATAATGGCATATTGAAAGAGTGATATATTCAAACGGCTTGTGGTGGGGGGATTGCTTGGCACCCAAATTTCTGAAAGACCCTCTCCGGGTTGAGATCGGAAGGGGGGCCCTCTTGGTAGTTCCTCCACCCTCAGAGGTTGGGGAGACAGCCTGGAATGGGGCATTTTCTGTAGTGGCTCATAACCTGTGGAACTCCCTGCACACAGAAGTATTTGGGGCACCTTCATTATACAGCTTCTGGAATACTGCTGATGAAGCATCTGTGATGCACCTCTTTACACTGGCTTTTGACACTTGAGGTGTGTGTTTCTTGGACCCCTGTTATGTTTATGGTTGCAAGTTGTTCTACGTCATGGGTAGGCAAACTAAGGCCTGGCGGCTGGATCATAGCTGTCAACTTACAGATTTGAAAATAAGGGACCAGCAGCCAAAATAAGGGACCTTCAGCCTCACCTGTTCCAGGCACTCCAGTCTTCCTGTCCTCCTGCAGTCTGGTCAAACTCATGCTGGGTAGCTTTGTGAACACTGTCCAACCAACTTTGTAACCAGAGGTTCAACTGAATAGAATCTGAATCACATGCACCACAAGGCCTATGCAGCCTCAACTTAAGATGGCTCCCCAGCCTGGCTTTGCACTGCAAAGTTTGCAGCAGCACCTGCAACAAAATGGCGTCCAGCATTCAAAAACCTCCTCAGCTTGCATTAACTAGCCACACACAAGGCATGCAAGCTCCACCTCCCGGTCATTCTTAGACTTCTTATTGGGTGAGCAACACAGCCAAGCAACACAGTTGGAGCCTCCCTCCTCCCTGGCCGGCAGG
Source organism: Podarcis filfolensis (assembly GCF_964270895.1). Classification (NCBI taxonomy): domain Eukaryota; kingdom Metazoa; phylum Chordata; class Lepidosauria; order Squamata; family Lacertidae; genus Podarcis; species Podarcis filfolensis. The sequence goes on along the minus strand of NC_139607.1, from coordinate 89,465,508 downwards.
GAGGGAGGGAGAGGAGCTGCTTCCTTTGAAATTTAAGGGACATCATTTAAGGGACATTTAAGGGACATCCATCAGTAAGGGACAGCAGCGGGACATGGCGCTGGAATAAGGGACTGCCCCTTCAAATAAGGGACACTTGACAGCTATGGGCTGGATCCGGCCCAATCGCCTTCTAAATCCTGCCGGCGGACGGTCCGGGAATCAGCATGTTTTTACATGAGTAGAATGTGTCCTTTTATTTAAAATGCATCTCTGGGTTATTTGTGGGGCATAGGAATTCCTTCATTCCCCCCCAAAAAAAATATAGCCTGGCCCCCCCCACAAGGTCTGAGGGACCGTGGACTGGCCCCCTGCTGAAAAAGTTTGCTGACCCCTGTTCTACGTTGTTGTCAATGTTGTGTTTTATGACGGACAGCGTCTTGCAGTAAATAAAAAAGACCACACAGTCAAAGGTCCAAAAGAAAGACTTTTACTAAAAGGCAAAGGCTTGTTACAAAAGCTTCAGAAAAAAAAACTTCAGACACATGAGGTACAAACGAAAGTAAAAGAGAGATAAAGAGCAGCTCGCTGAGTGCAGGAATTTGTCTCTCCTGGTTCAGCGTGACCTTGAGATAGTCAAAACAATATTTGCATCAGAAAGGAACCTTCTAGAATCTCCCAGAATCTTCTAGCACTTTCCAGTTTCTGCCCTCAAAGACTTTAGTCATGACATCTTAATGCTGTAACCTGCCCTGGGACCTTAGGGTGAAGGGCGGATAATAAACAAATAAATAATAGGCATTTTTGAGCTTGATGTACCAACCGTGTGTCTCAGCATGAGGCAGCGTCCTGTGCTCCTAAGAATTTCCAGAGCTGTATTGGCTGCAATGCTTGCCCAATTTCTTCGTAAGTTACCACATGCTGCTAAAATATGTCCTCCTGAGCTAGAGATTCAGCATTAGCCTTCTTTTCTGCTTGATCTCTCACTAGAGGTTGTGGTAGACTAGCTTGCCTGGGGGAATTATCCCGCCAGACTCTCTAAATCACACCCTTAACCCGGTTGGGGTTCTGCCAGGCTTAGGAGTATCAGATTGCCTTGATTCCCATCATATACTGCACAACGAGTGCAATTGCAATCCATAGCTCAATGGCGCACTGGACCCACTGCCTGTTCCCAAACGACCTGCAGCACATTGCAGATCTCACAGCACAATGCAGTGAGGCGCAGCTTGCATTAAGTGAATCCAGGCAGCGGCAGTCTGAAGGATCCATCTTTACATGTAAGGCTAGAGTTTCAAAGGCAAGTCTTCTGTCTGGTAGGATGAGCTGCAAAAAATGTAAAAAGTTAAAAGCCTCCACCTCCTCCTCCTTTTCTCAGTAGTTCCATGCCAGCATTTCTTCAAACTTTCAGGGAACATTTTGTTAGAATTCCTACTCCATGATTGCAGTCATGGGATTTTTGTCTATCACATGGCGGTGTGTGTTTTGACTCCACAGAGTGGGAAGTGACAGAAACAGGATGTTTGTATTACTGTGTTCCGTGAAGTGGGTCTATTGTCCTTTGTTCTTTTTCTCTTTGGTGTCTGATGCTAGAGAGAGAGGGAGCCATGCTGCAGTGCTCTGTGTGTGTTTATATGTAAATAAAGTAGATTAGCCAAAATGCTGAGTTGCTGAGGTCTGTCACGCAAGGTGTGAAGACTCTGTGGATCCCTAAGTGTGCTGGTGTCGGTTGGCATCGGTCGCTGTGATGTTCTGGCAGAAGAAAGCTTTTGAAGCTCCTGAACGATCGACCAGGAGGGAGGGAACATGCCAGTTGGGCATGTGTCTCTGCCAGGGTCCTACTCGAGTGTAGGCTGAACTCCTGACACATTTTCCATGTTGACCTGACTGTCCTCAAAGCTCTGAGCATCAGCCACAGAATCCTTATGGACTGCAGAGGATTTGGGGCCTCCAGCTGAAGCGGATGGCAGGCAGAGAGATGGTTTTCTCAGCTATAGTTCTCTGTTTGGGGAATGGCTGTAGCTTTATAGTAGGCAGTGATGTAGGAAGGGGGGTGCAGTGGGTGCGGGCACCCCTGGGTGTCAACACTGAGGGGGGTGACAAAAAATAACTCCTGCACCCACTGAACGCCCCTTCCTACGCCACTGCAGGAGCACTGTGTCATGGCTAAAATGGCCGCTGTTTCTTTAATGCGAATAAAGCTGGGTCAGCATGACTTAGCGGTCTGCACCTAGTTGTATATATAAAGTGAGAAATGTTAGTTTGTTGCTGAGGCTGGTGTTTGGGTTGGTTGGTTAGTGCTGGTGTGCATAGTTATTCAGTCGTGTTTTGCACAAAGACTTTTAAGAATAAAACTCTGCAAGGATATTCTCGTGGACTTTTTTATGCAGACAAGGGTCCGAGGACCAGGCTGAAGAGCAAAGGGAGGTCAGAACCCTTTCCTCCTCCTCCTCCTCCTCCTCCTCCTCCTCCTCCTCCTCCTCCTCCTTCTTCTTTGCTTTTTACGAACACTGACACACTCTCCCCTCAAGTGATTTCCAGAAACCAGAAGCATTGCTGCCCTCAACTTTGCAGGCAGAGCACAGACTTTATGGCTAGTAGCCTTCAACAGCCGTCTCCTCCATGAATCTGCCTAATCCAGAGG